>NW_005871433.1:708086-740892 GCF_000147115.1 Myotis lucifugus | reverse complement strand
TTACAGGGGGGAAAAACCGAAATTTTTTTTTTTCGGGAATTTTTTTTTTAAAAAAAAAATGGCAAAATTTTTGGGGGACGTTTTTTTTTTTTTCTGACCACAACAAGTTAATTTAAGGCCCCCCCCCCCCCCCCCCCCCCCCGGGCCCTGGAAGTTTTACGTGTAGTGTAGTGCTGCAAGTTACCAGGCAAATGTGACTCCAGTCCCAGCGTGACCGCATCACACTGGAAAGATGAGCTTTGCATTCTCAAAGAGGACATAAGACCATGGGACCATGAACAAGCACCAGGCCTATTTCTCTTAAGTGAAGGCGGATATGACACTCTGATTGTAGGTTCAAAAGAGCAAAACAGATCTCGTTGAGATCAGGGAGCAGAAAAGACCATAATCCAGAGCTGACGCGGGTGAACAAGAGCAGGGCAGACATCTACAATAATGCAGACCTTGGGCTAGCCGCTAGAACCTTAGAAGCCAGGTACCTTTAAAGTCCCTTCCAAACTAACTGATAACGCAAAGTGATACTGTTGTTATCAATATTCCTTGATAGCTTTTATAATATTAAAAAACAAGCAGCTGTTAAATACAAAACAAAATTTATTCTGGAAATAAGAATGAGAGCAAATGACCACAAGTGAGACATTCTCTCTGACCCAACATTTTTTGAGCACCTATTCTAAGTCACTATATTAGGTGTTTGCAAAGTAAGAAAGGGGAATCTTTTTGTTAGCAAAGATGCCAGAAGGTTGGCGTTAATGATTTTTTACAGAGAGGAAGGGAGAGAGATAGATAGTTAGAAACATCGATGAGAGAGAAACATCGATCAGCTACCTCCTGCACATCTCCCACTGGGGATGTGCCCGCAACCCAGGTACATGCCCTTGACCGGAATCGAACCTGGGACCTTTCAGTCCGCAGGCCGACGCTCTATCCACTGAGCCAAACCGGTTTCGGCAAAGGGGGAATCTTTTTGTTAGCAAAGATGCCAGAAGGTTGGCGTTAAAGTTTCTTCACAAATATCTGCTACCACTGTGTGCTACCAAAAGTTCTTGAAGACTTATCTGCTCCTTCATTTGAGAGAGCTGTACTTTTCACTTGTTTCAGTGTTTCATGCTACAGCCCACCCAGATCAGTCTGTCCTTTGACTAAACCTCCAGGTCCTGCTCCCAGCTCCTTCATTTAAATGGAAAGGAAGTGGGACAATGGTAAGGTGCAATGAATAGACTAGCAATTTTAAAATTGAAAACTCAATTTTATTGAGTTTTGGGTGCTGTTTCATCCATTACACAAACTTTGGTGACCATTTTTCTTATTTTCTCTGCCAATCCTATTTTTACCATTCAAGCAAGACTTTGACTAATGAATGTATTGGCTCACCATACTTTTTCTTTTAGTTCTTTCTGTGATCTCTAAAGTCCAGAACTGATCATAATTCTCATTTCATCCCTTTCTAATGAGTATTTGTGAATCCACCACCTGAGTCCCAAACTGTTAACATTAGCAATCTTACATTGACTTTTGTCCTCCTGCCCTAGCCTGTTAAAATTTTTTAAATATATTTTTATTTATTACAGAGAGGAAGGGAGAGGAAGAGAGAGATAAACACCAATGATGAGAGGGAATCATTGATTGGCTGCCTCCTGCACATTGGACCGAGCCCGCAACCCAGGCATGTGCCCTTGACCGGAATCGAACCTGGGACCCTTGGGTCCGCAGGCTGACGTTCTATCCACTGAGCCAAACCAGCTAGGGCCTAGCCTGTTATAATTTTGACTTATCATTCAGATTCTTGGTAGAGGAAAAAGAAATTTTATCACGTATACAACTCCCTAAGCCAAAGATTTAATTGTTGAACTTGATAAGGATATCATATTGTATTATGTAGTCCACTGGGGCTTTATAAAAATCAATATTTTTTAAAATATATTTTTATTGATTTCAGAAAGGGAGAGGGAGATAGAAACATCAACAATGAGAATCATTGATCAGCTGCCTCCTGCACACCCCACACTGGGGATTGAGCCCGCAACCAGGGCTTGTGCCCTGACCAGGAATTGAACTGTGACCTCCTGGTTCACAGGTCAATGCTCAGCCACTGAGCCATGCCAGCCGGGCAAAAATCAATATTGTTATAAAAATTCACCCATGTTACCAATTGGGCTATAGTTGATTCATTTTCATTAATACCGTCATTGGATAAATGTCCATTTTTCTTTCAATGGACATTTGGATTGTCTTGTTTTTTGCTAAAAACAATTCGAACAGTGCAGATGTGAATACTCATTTCATTCGTGTTCTAGGAGATACACCCAGGAAAGAATTGCTCAGTTGTAGATATAAATGTTCAACTTTACAAGAAAATGCCAAATTATTTCCCAAAGGGGTGTATTAATTTACACTCCCATCAGCAATGTGCAAGAGATCTCAGTCCACATCATAGCCAACACTTGGTGTGACAATTTCCAAGTTATGCTAATAATAGGGTAAAGTTGTGTTATCAAATTGTGGTCTTGGTTTTTGCATTTCCTTGTTTAAGCCTCTTTGTATATTTATTGGTCACATAACTCCTCTATGAAATTGAATGTTCAAAATATTTGCCTTCACTCTCCTTTTCTTGTAATATTTTGTTGTATGTTATCTTGTTTCAGTTGCTTATCTTTTCACTTCCAGATATTTACTTTTTTATGTAGTTGAATTTATATTAAAATTCCTACATTAAGATTCTTAATTTATACTTTTTTTTTTAAAGCTATGCTTTCTGTGTCCACTTTAAGATCTTTCCTTACCAACTTCAAAGCCAGGAAATTATTCATCCACATCTTATGAACTTTCTGGAGTTTAAGTCCATTCTTCTGGATTTGAGTTTTGTGCATGGCATGAGTTAAGCAGTACAGATGTCATTCATTTTTTAAAAAAAAATCCACATTGTGTTACCTTTCTCCTCTTGACACAGCAAAAGTTCTCTATGGTATCTCCTCCCAAACTAAACCAGTCATTAATGTGAAAAACCGGTTGTAATAGGTAACCTTTAACCTTCTTTACTTGGGAAATAAGATTTGCTGAGCAGATCCACAAATTTTGTTTTGCAAAATGTAGTTTTAGAAATAGCTTTTTGGCTTGAAATAGTCATACACACCTGTTTTCCCATGCATTGTATATGCTCGCCCTACCCCTGGACTTCAGCAGTGCAGACACCGAATCATACAGCCCAGGGGATTTCCCAAAAATGCTTACTCCTGGGTTCCAATCTAAGAAATTGTAATCTTTGAGACCTGGTGCTGGGAACAGGCATTTAAAACAAGTTCCCCTCAGATGATCAAAAGCATTAAAAGTGAAAACCATAGCTTGTTTAGATAGCAGAACATAACCTATTTATTTTTTCTACACTGAGGCCCACTTTCACGTTCAGGGAAGTTGTCTTTTACGTTCTCTTGATGCCTTTGCACATGCTGTAACCTCCATCTGGATCCCATTCATTCGCCAAATCTTGACTCAAACACAAATCTTCTCAAAGTCTTAAATATAACAGTGCTGGCCCAAACCAACACCCAGTAACAAAAAATATAAGCACCTAGTGAAAATATTGGTAGGTTTTGAAGTTTGGGAATTGTTAATTGACTTCATACTGACAAGTCTTCAACATTAGACAAGTGTGGGCTTTCAGAAATTTCATGGCATGGACTCAAGTAATCAACTGAGTCTCTGCCATCACCTAGGGCAGTGGTTCTCAACCTTCTGGCCCTTGAAAACAGTTTATGTTGTGACCCCCACCCACAAAATTACTTTTGTTGCTATTTCATAACTGATTTTGCTGTTATGAATCGTAATGTAAATATCTGATATGCAGGACGGTCTTAGGCTACCCGTGAAAGGGCCGTTCGACCGCCAAAGGGGTTGCGACCCACAGGTTGAGAACCGCTGACCTAGGGTATTAGCTCTGCCTAAACATATTCAGTCTCTTAACTTGGTTTCTGCTCCAAAAAACACACTTGCTTGTCCAACATGATGGCTGAACATTCTTAAACTGGTTATGGAAGTAGGACAGGGTAGAGGCAGATGTCTTCCAAATAGTTGGCCTCTCAAGAGTTTTGCTGTTGCAATAACTTTCAGGTTCTGAAATACGTGGGGGTTGACAGTCATACATAATGTCTTCAAAGGACCCAAGTGGCAGCATTAGCAGATTTGGATGTACACAAGCAATATTTTAAGGTCAGTTTTTGAGTTTTTAAAGCACGTCTACTGTGATGAGTTATTGAACACCATTTTGTCTCCAAGAGTACCATCCTTCTTAGAGGACTGTTGTGAAATTTCTTTATATACTCACCCGGACCCAGAAATACTCACTAGTCTTTTAAAAGGAGAGCCAGAGTTAGCCAAGAAGATTGTCACTGCTGTAAGACACACTCAAGATAACAAAAGTAATTCACTGATGTAATCTCACATTTAGAAAAGATCCAATCTAGCTATTTTACAAATCCCCAGACTCAGCCACCAACTTTAGATATTTCTCTTCCATTATAGTAATTTCCTATGTGGTATGACAAAATATAATAAAAGCTATGTAAGATGTCACTTTTCCCTGACAGGGGACATGTAAAACTATCTCTGAGCATACAGCATCAGTTAGAAACTCTAATATTGCAGGCTCTCATGCAGTGACTCTACAATGATATATTTGCATCCAAATAAAGTACTATTCTCCTCTCAAGATGATATAAACCGTTTAAATGATGCTGCCACTGCTGGAAAGTCTCCAAACTCCTTGTATCTGCATTCAGTCTGTGCAAGTTTTTTAAACATCAAAATCCTTATATCTGCATTCAAAGTCTATGACAGGTTTTTAAACATCTCACCATAGATAGAATTCCAAGTTATTTAATCAAGGTTACACTCTCAAGTTGAGGTTGACTAATTTTAAAATATGCTCTGGGCCATGGCAGCATATTTTTCAGAAAAGACAGAAAGGGGAAAGAATTGCGCCCCTATAGTTAAGCCACTTGACATACATTTCCATGATCCTTGTAGCACATGTAGCACAAAGTAACAGCTATTTTAAATTGTAGCACATGTAGCACAAAGTAACAGCTATTTTAAAAAGCCAGGACCATAGGCCCAAACTGCAGAGAACAACTCTAAGTGGATATACATGTGTTCCTCAGCGATTCCAAACACACACACAAAATATGCTGAATTCTCCAAATTCCTGGAACTACATATTGACAAAAACAGACATGAAGCCTGGATTTGGAACAATTAAACAAATAAATTACAAACATTTTATTTTTCAAATCCACGGCAAAAAAAATCCCAGGTTGCAAAGTATTACCACAATTTACTTCAGAATCAAACTAGCTTAGATGACGGACACATAAATAGGCAAATGTGACAAGCTTTAGATTTTACTTATACTTCAATGAGATCCATCTCCTCAGTCTAGCTAAATTCTAAGCTATGGATTATTTCATATCCTTGGCCTGGGAGTCAGGAGAAAAAAAAAAAAAAAAAAAAGAGCTGTGAGTGAAAATGCATTGTTGTTCCAAATTCATGAGATCTTTTCTCATTGGAAAGAAAGACCCCAAGGGCTCCATTGCACTTTTATTTGAATGTAATATTTGGGACAATTGTCCAAAAGGCTGATAGTTCCCAATTAATCTGAGGTCATAATGAAACAAGCAACAAAACAGTATTTGGGATTTCGGTTTCTCCCCCTTATCATCAAGACTCGCTGCCTCCCATCATCAATATTTATTGAGCATTTACAGTGTACTAGGCACAATAGAACATACAAGAAAACATTGTCCCTGCTCTTGAGGAGCTTACATTCTAAAAGAAAAAATACACCTCTTTTAAAATGGTATTTTTATTTGGTGTTTTTGCAAGGTACTTAGGAAATAGTCTGTAGGGCGAGCTTTGGGTATAACTTAGCCCCATTATTTAAAGAAGAGAGGAAAAAAGATTTGAAAGGCAGCCAATGACAGACCATTCCGGATAGGTGGAGTTTCACAGGGAGATAAAACAAGGAGACATTTGCTGCAGTAAATAGGATGAGGGAAATAGTTTATGGGATGCAAGCAAAGGAAGCAGGGTATCCTTAGACATTGAGTGGAGCCAGAAAGATCATGCGGCCTTTTTTCCAAGTACATGGCCACCAAGTAATAATGGTTGGTGACAGACAGAAGGCTGAAAAAGATAATCCTGTGTGCACCTGACAAATAGAAAGAATAAAGGATCAAAGTTGAAGGCAGGTTATAAGAGTATCAAGAAATTCTTAAAAACAAAAGCAATTTGGAAGCACAAAACTTAGTTAATGCTACCCAATGTCATGATGGGCCAAGAACATTGTGGCTTCCAAGTTAGAAAATGCCATACTACAATTTTAAATGGAACATATTATTTTTTCCAATCAATCCCCACACCTCTGAAAACAAACAAACAAACCCAACACCTTTTTTTCAGGGAGTGTGGGGGGCTGGGAGGATGGGGAGTATGGGACGTGGTTGGGAACAGTAGTTCTGTTAGTAGTATTTTGTTATGATAAACTTTGTATTTAAACTTGGTAAAAGCCCATTAGCTGCCAAGAGGGAATAAGGAATAAATTTCCAAAAATGTACAATTTCCTTTAGAGAAATTTCAGAACCAAAAGACTAATTTACATGAAAAGCTGTAGAGAAGTAGTTGAAAAGTCCATTCATAAAACTTTTATTCCACTTACATGAACTTAATACACGTGTTCTTAACAATTATGCTTAGATTGTTCATGAAAATTTCATATGACATTAAACAAAGCTAGCCATCATCAAGTTATTTCCCTGTTAACTATTTTTACAGCACATGCATGTTAGGCAAGTATCAAAAAAAAAAAAAAATCACAAAAGCAAAAAAAAAAAAAAAAAAACCTAAAAAAAGTTAAATACATGGGTTTTTTGTTTTACTGCTATGCTTGATATACATGAAGTAATGGATACCAAGCAATTCATTTTACTGCATCTTTACTTGTACATTTGTTCTTAGGTTGCCTAAAACATTTAAATACAAATGAGTGTAGCAAAAATAATGAAAGCAAACAGCAGGTAACTTTACAAATAATGGAATGTGAACCGTTTCTGCCCTTATCCAGAGTTAAATGGGTCACAACTAAAGGAACACTCTGCAGCTGTCGTCGAAGGTGTGCGCACTGAGACTGAGTATTCCACAGAGACACACATGGTTCAGCATGGACTACCCATGGGCTATCCACTTCTAACACAGCACTCTAAGTGCTCCAGAACTTAAAGTACCCACAACAACTACACCTGTGACTGGAACCAATTATCCCTTTTATTCCCCACCAGGACAAACCAATATGTAGGCAGTTTTCTTTGCTTAGACATGGAAGCAATTTTAACACTGGCCCTGTGAAGCCACAATGTACCAAAAGTACTATACCAAACATTTATAACTCGTATAAAAATTCCACATCCCCATATTGGCCACCTCAAGATGAAAACGTAACTCCCTAAATGTTAACTGGCTCTACTCCCCTAATATTAAACATAAAAACCACATGGGAAATATAGAAATTCAAATAGAAGTAACATAAACCTGTCATAAATCGTAAACAAAAAACTATTTGTGGGACAGCATGGATGACAAATGGTCTACTGTGTAAATTTTAGAATGAGGCAGACAAAAGTTTGAAGGCCGGTTAATTTTCTCCTCCTTCTCCTGCTTCAGTTTCATCTCCTTGGGTATCCGATGTCCACAACTGGTAAAAGAAGGAAAGATTTTTAGCATGTTTCAGTTTGAAAAAAATATTAATAGATATGTCTTCAAATAAAGTCAAATGTAGGAAATTCATGGTTATTCACAGAAAGTAAAGAGAAAGTAGAAGAAATCATAGAAATGCTAAGTATCAATAATTATCAGAATATTAGATTGTCCTGAATAGCTCCAAGGGCAGATGGATGTACATTTAGTGCAACTAAATCAGCTAATTTGGCCCATGCACAAGGCACTCTCTCCTTTTAAGACTTATACTCCCACTCCAAAGAGAATCCCACACCCCATGAAATTCAAGAGCCAGGATACTAAGTAAAAATACAAATTTAGCTTTTCTAGTATTTTTAGCTTATATATACCTTTATGAATTTGTCTAATGCAAAATAAATAGCTGAACACAAACCAGCATGGTCAGAACCAAATCTTCTAAGAGGTAAAAACTGAATTGTCCCATAGTGGTAGTTATGGATTCTATTAATTTTTTCATCAGTGTTAGTTTTTCAGCAGGTTAAAAATTTCAGGTGCTTGAAATATTAGTAATTTTTTTAGTCTTATTACTATGCTATAATTTTAGAGGTCATTATAAAAAATTGATTCAAGACAATTTTAAATTTTATATTGCTTATACACTGAAAAATTAAGTGGAAAAAAAATCTCATTTTTTTTATTTTTAAAATATATTTTTATTGATTTCAGAGAGGAAGGAAGAGGGAGAGGTAGAAACATCAGTGATGAGGAAGAATCACTGACCAGCTGCCTCTTGCATGCCCTAAACTGAGGATCGAGCCCACCACCAGAAATCAAACCCTGGTTCACAGGTTGACACTCAAACACGGAGCCACACTAGCTGGGCAACTTAGCTGGTTGGAGCATCATTCCATGCACCAAAGGGTGATAGCTGAATTCTTGGTCAGGGTACATACCCAGGTTGTGAGTTCAATGCCCGGCCTGGGAGTGTGGAAGAGGCAACCAATTGATGTTTCTCTCCCTCTCTCTTAAAAAAAAGTGATGACAATACAACATAGTAACTAGGTCTCAGGGTCTACCTTTCAGAATGACAAGTTCTCATAATTTCAAACAGAAAAAATATAAAAAATTATATTAAAATTAGCTAGCAAATTCCACATCTTTTATCCTATATAATAAAAGCCTAATATGCTAAGTGTCTGGTTGCCCAGTCGGCCGTTCAACCAATCAAAGCGTAATATGCTAATGATATGCTAAGGCCGCTCAACTGCTTGCTATTACGTGCACTGACCACTAGGGGGCAGATGCACCAACTGGTAGGTTAGCTTGCTGCTGGGGTCTGGCTGATTGGGACTAAGCAAGATGGGACAGACATGCCTCGAAGCCCTCCCGCGGTCTTTCCCCAGCTGCCCAACCTCCTGCATCCCTGGGCCTGGCCTGTACCCTCTCACAATCCAGGACCCCTCGGGGGATGTTGGAGAGCCGGTTTCAGCCCTATCCCGCAGGCCAGGCAGAGGGACCCCACTGGTACACAAATTTGTGCACCGGGCCTCTGGTTTAATATAAAAAGATTTATTCTGTAAGAAACCATGGCTTATTCTCTTGATCAAAATAAAAATCTCACAAGTTTGTAAGTAGCCCCCTAATTACACTTTCTAAAATAATGTTAAGTGCCTGGCCGATTTGGCTCAGTGGATAGTGTGTCAGCCTGCAGACTGAAGGGTCCCAGGTTCAATTCCAGTCAAGGGCACATGCCCAGGTTGCAGGCTCGATCCCCAGTTGGGGGTGTGCAGGCGGCAGCCAATCAATGATTCTCTTTCTTCATTGATGTTTCTATCCCTCTCTCCCTCTCCCTTCCTCTCTGAAATCAATAAAAATATTTTAAGTGTTTAGTAATAATAAACAAGTACACAAGACTGTTTAAAAAAACTCTCTGTGAAGAAATTCAACACTAGAATGCAGAACTGGTTCAGGAAATTAGCAGTGGACTAGAATAAAATTGGAAGAAATGAAATGTATAAAATGATTTAGTCCCCAAGAGAAAAGGCCCTAAAGCACACAAAAACCAGTAGCATTAGTCTATAATCTTCCTTCCTAGAACACCAGCAGATACTTGATAATTTTTCACCTAAGTTCAAATTTAATATTTATCTGGAGAATGGGAAAACCTATGGGACCAAAGAGACATATAAAAAAATTACAATATGTAGACTTTATTGGATCCCAATTCAGATAAAAAACTGTTTTAAAAAACCCAACAATTTAAAGACAAATAGAGACAATTAGAATTTGACACTCAACCACTATTGAGATATTTAACATAATTAAAAAATTGTCATTTTTTTCAGTGATAATGGCATGTGGGCCTTTTTTTTTTTTTTTTTGGTCTGGCGTATTCCAAGGATAATCATGACCTTTTAAACCAAGAGACTAGGCAAAAATAGATTTCTATTTGGATTCTGCGGAGTATCTGAAATTTTGTAAGTGAAGTTATTAATGCCCTGCCATAGCTGAATAAATATGGAGGTAACTTTATAGCCAAGAAAACTATTTTTAATGGAATAAAAACACAAAGAAGTCTTCAGTACTAACACCTAAACGCTTCTGTAACTAAAATGAAAAGAAAAAAAATGGCACCACCCAGGTTAGAATGGAAAATAAAATGGCCTACGTGTTTGAAATGCAAAAATCATGGGTTACAAAATTATTTTAACAATAGATATATATGTAACTAACGAAACCCAACTTTTTGTTGTTAATCCTCAGCTGACGACATTTTTCCATTGATGATGATTATTTTTTAGATAGAGTGGAAAGCGGGGATGGGAGGAGCGAGACATCGATGTGAGAGACACATTGATTGGTTGCCCCCCTGCACGCACCCCGACCGGGGCCAGGGAATGAACCTGCAACACAGGTACATGCCCTAGGCCAGGAATTGAACTCACAACCCTTCAGTCTGCAGGCTGATGCTTTAACTACTGAGAAACACCGGTCAGGGCAAAACCGAACATTTTTAAGTCTTTGGTTTAATATTTCAGTTTTCACAGTGTTTTTTTCTTCAGTTTTAACAGTGGTTCTCTTCAGTTTTAACAGCAGATAGGAACTTGTCATTAATATTAAAAAAAGGGACAGAAATATCCCTTATAGCAATCTATAAAACAACAATCTCATCAACCACATTAACTATGTACTTACTGTCAAGTTGTCTCTCAGTAATTGCATTATTAGTGTGCTGTCTTTGTATGACTCTTCACTTAATGTATCAAGTTCAGCAATGGCTTCATCAAAAGCCTACGATTTAAAAAAAGTACATTTCAGTGCTCAAATAATAAAGATCACTGTATTTCCACATAACAGGTAAAATACATACCGTCTTTGCAAGAGAGCAGGCTTTCTCCGGGGAGTTCAGAATCTCATAATAGAACACAGAGAAGTTAAGGGCCAGACCCAATCTGATAGGATGTGTTGGTTGCATTTCCTTTTTGCTGATTTCAAAAGCTTCTTGGTATGCTTGTTGTGACTGGTCCACAATCCCTGGGTAATAAAACACAGAAATATATTGATAAAACTTGCACTTCATCTTCATCCCTCAATATCCAACGAAATATCCTATGAAATATCAAGTTGTAGCAACCTTAATTGAATGAGGTTCTTTAATTTAAAAAATAAGCTTCACACTAGCTATTGGTCAATGTCAAGACAAAAACGACTCTAATCATCTCAGTATTATATTTTATTAGTTTACAATGCTCTACAGTTATGCTGTGATCGCTATTTCTTAAAACTGAGGAAACACTCCTATGCACAAAATTGGCTTTTCAGCCAGCTGCAATTTTAGAATACCAGTATTAGGCAGTATATATTCTCAGGACTAAAAAAAAGAGGAAAAAAGTGCATTACTGTCCTTCATTTAGTGCTCTAGGCAATTAAAAGAACAAAAACAACAAAAAACTGCTTGCACTTTAGAAAAAGACCACTTCCACAATTTTTTTTATACAGGTTAGAAAATACAGCATACCTTTCTTGTCATCCCCAGCAGCAACCTCGGCCAAGTAACGGTAGTAGTCGCCTTTCATTTTCAAATAGAAGACTTTGCTCTCTGCTTGTGAAGCATTGGGGATCAAGAACTTTTCCAAGAGAGACTTGGGAAGAAAAGAAAGTCATAATAAGAATAAAACATTTACAAAACTGAAGGAACCTGCATTTATTAAGAGCACACTATAGCCTAAGTTAATGAATTTGTGGCTTTAAAAACAGAATGCTTTAGACAGCAACACTTGAAATTTGAAGTTAGTGTACAGTTTATTATTTAAGGTTTATGCATTTGAATACCACCCTTCCCCCTCTCCCATAGTGCTATTTACATGCCAATATAGACTGTATGTTTCAATGATAGTCCACATTTTCTAACAAGCTGGCAAAATTTCCATTTTTAAGGTAGTCATGAGAAAATGGAAAAAACGTAAGAGATTAATCTTTTGGGACTCTGGAGGAATTATGACTTAAGCAGAAACTAATAATGTAATAGAAATTACCAGAGTCCATGACAGAGGAAACAGAACAAAATTAACTTCATTTATAAGAATACACTCAAGTAATACTTCACATGACAGGTAAAGATGTACAAAGTAAAAGTTTTAATTTTCCTAACTAAATTAAGAGAGCAGTAGAATGATGAAAATTACAGTTCTAAAGAGTAAACCTTTAATTAAGTAATTTTTAGCTAAGATACATGGATGAAGTGGGTAGTGGCCCAGTTGGCAGTAGGACGAAACTGCACTGTATTATAAAAAAAAGGAATGAAGGTGACCTAAGTCAACTTAAAATGTCCTCCGTGGTTATTATTTTTTTTTTTAAATATATTTTATTGATTTTTTACAGAGAGGAAGGGAGAGAGATAGAGAGTTAGAAACATCGATGAGAGAGAAACATAGATCAGCTGCCTCCTGCACATCTCCCACTGGGGATGTGCCCGCAACCCAGGTACATGCCCTTGACCAGAATCGAACCTGGGACCCTTCAGTCCGCAGGCCGACGCTCTATCCACTGAGCCAAACCGGTTTCAGCTCCTCTGTGGTTATTAACCAATATTTAAAACCACTGGCCTGGCCCTGGCCCGTGTGGCTTAGTTGGTTGGAGCTTAGTCCTGTACACCAAAAGGTGACAGGTTTGATCCTTGGTCGGGGTGCTTATGGGAGGCAACCGATTGATGTTTTTCTCTCACATCAATGTTTCATCTCTCTCTCTCTCACTCTCCCCCCATCCTCTCTCTCAAATCAGTGAAAACATACCCTTTGGGTGAGGACTGAAATAATAATAATAATAATAAATAAAACCACTGGCCTGAAATCAGAAGAGCACTTTGATTAGGATAACAAAATTGTTACCACTCCACACCCAGACCTTCATATTCAAAGATCTCTAAGCTGCAAAAGTGTTTAACCCTTTGAACAACATGCTCTTTGGAAATGTTCCTCATACAACAGAAGATAGTGGATTTTTTTTCACTTAAGAAATAAATGACCAGTCCTTTTCAGGTAACGCATTTTTCATTCAACTATGAGACATGGTATATGGCTTTGAAGTCAGTCTAGATTTAAATTGTAACAACTCCACATGTTTAAGGGTAAATTCTATTTTTGATTGGCTAAGCTAAAGGTTAGACTATTAAGTACGTATAACTAAAGAAATAGTGTAATGTGATTCACTAGAATTCAAAAACAACTTTAAACAACTGGAGAAAAGATAAATTTAAAGAAGGCTTCATATACAATTCAATTGTGAACTGCTCTCTGGCTCATTTACATATATCTAAGGTATTAAGATACTAAGACTGTTTTCAAATAAAAGTAGTAGTAATAACTAAGCCCAGCCTTGAAATCAATTCTCTACCTAGGCATTCCTAATTCATATTTTACATTCACTTATTCTCCAAGTACATTTTAAATGACACTGCTAGGCGCTGATAATATAATGGTGAGCAGGCAAGACAGTCTCTGTTTGTGGATAAGTGGTCTAGCAGGAAAGACAACTGAAACTAAGAATAACACTGCCTAGTCGTGTCCTTCACTTTTAATTACTTTATCTAACCCACTCAACATATGTAAAGATGCAGGCCACAATCATGCAGTTAGTTAAGGGTGAATCACTTAAGATGTAAAATGTTAACATAAACATCAGAAAACTTGTATAAGTTATTTAGAAAAATTGCCAATAAATGTTATGAGAATTAGTAATTCATCTTTTTAGTAACTTCTGTATCCCTAAAAAATGTTACTTTACACAAAGATAAACTCATACAGAGAATTTTAAAAATAGTAGGTAAGCACCTCTTCCCCCCAAGGTGAACACTAAATTAGTTATTACATCTTATTAAAACAGTAACAACAAAAATAACTTTAAAGCTATTAACCGGAAGCTACAAGTAACAGGAAGATGAGATAACAATAGGCTGCTTATTGGCCTAATGATGGAGCAAAAGGACCAAGTATCAATTGTGGCAAAGTTTCTAGTGAAATGCTGACTACACCAAGTTGACAGGATGGGGGCGGGATGGGTGAGCGGGATGGGTGAAACTAATACAAAATAATACTGAGTGTAAACTGTAATTGAAAAAAAAATCTAAAAAAAAAAAATCAAGAAAGCAAACATCAAATTGCACACATTAAATATGTGCAGTTCTGTCCCGGCCAGTGTGGCTCAGCTGGTTGGGCAACTTCCCATGCACTGAATGGTTGTGGGTTCGATTCCCAATCAAGGCACATGCCTGGGTTGCAGGCTTGATCCCCCAGTGCAGGGCATGCAGGAGGCAGACAATTTATGTTTCACTCTCACATCGATGTTTCTCTCTCTCTCTCTCTCTTTCCCTTCCTCTCTACCTCAAAATCAGTTTTAAAAGTCTTAAAAAATATGTGCAGTTCTTTGTATGTCTATGTATCTCAATAAAGCTGTTAAAAATAAAAGAAGCCAAGAAAGAGTAAATGGCATACTTTTGTCTATCAAATCTTCTGATTACATGAAGCTAAGAGAACTATTAAGATTTAAAAAATAAAAAGCAAGAAAGACTGGACTAAAGATTAAATTTAAAGGACTACTAACACGTTGGTTCAGAAAACTAATTATGAAAGAACAAAACTGACTGACTGTCTCCAAAGATGGCCTCCACCAATTCCCATCAACCTGTTCACGTCTGCCACTCATTCACCTGTCAAGAGGTAAAATTTCTTTCCTTTCCCCAGAGTCTAGGCTTACTTTGTTGACTTGTTCAGACCAACAGAATGTGGTGGAAGTGATTGCTGTTCCAGTTCTGGGCCTAACCCTTGAGAGGACTGGCAACTTCCCGTCTTTGCTCTCTTGGAGCCCGGGGCCAGCATGCAGAAAGTTAAAGCACCCTTCTGGAGAGTCAGCCCCAGTCATGGTGGATGTTAAATGAAGCCACTCAGTTATTTCGCCTTAGCTGAATGCAGAGCAATGAGTGACCTCAGCCAATACAATGCAAAGAACTGGCCAAGAGTCTAGGCAAGCCAAAGAATCACAAGAATATATCATTGTTTTAAGTCACTAAGTTTTGGTTGGTTTGTTATACAATAGACAAATGAAGAAAATAATCATAACATTATTTCAATAATCAACATGACATTTTGACACCTCAATTAAGCATTTTATATGGATTATTTAATTTGATCCTTCCATAACTTTACCTATAAGGTACAAATTACAACGATCCCCATCTTATAAAAGACAATGTAATGTGTTTAAAACCACAGCTAACTTGTGAAGACTGTTACATTTTCTGTTTTAACAGGGTGATGTGCCTACTAAAAAGGCTAATGTGACTCCAAGATATTAATAAAATTCTAATGTGACTCCAAGATATTAATAAAATTAGAAAGAAAGTTAAGGAAAATGATTACGTTTCACACTGGGCTAATGAGAACTAATCTAGAGTATATTGTTATTTTTTTTATATAATGTACCAAGACAGGCATTTTCAAACTGTAGAGTTTCTAAGGAAAGCAAGCAAGAATAATGAGAAAACTAGAAACTATCATGAATACTGAAAGACTATTATATGGCCGAACTGGTTTGGCTCGGTGGATAGAGCGTCGGCCTGCGGACTCAAGGGTCCCAAGTTCGATTCCGGTCAAGGGCATGTACCTTGGTTGCGGGCACATCCCCACTGGGGGGCGTGCAGGAGGCAGCTGATCGATCTCTCTCATCAATGTTTCTAACTCTCTATCCCTCTCCCCTCTTCTCTGTAAAAAAATCAATAAAATATTTTTTTAAAAAAGACTATTATATGAATGGCTCCAGAAGACAAGACTAGTTAAGTTCAGCAAGAGGCAAGATATCTTCTCAATATGCGAAAAATTGTATGAATGGTCTAAGCTTGGAATAGGCCACCCAGTCAGAAAGTGTGTTTCACTCCTTATATAGATTTTAAGGAGAAGTGAGAGAATCACTTGGTATTTTATAGAGAAGATTCATAAATCAGATGGTCTCATTAAACTCTAAGGGAAGACATGGAAGATAAAAGAGTTCACTGAATTAAGTTAATTGTAACACTAAACAGGTGATCAAATATATTGTTTTGTCAACTGACCAAAGAAAAACAAAAGCTCAATTTTTCAGATTTGGAAGCCAGAGAAAAAAGACCAATATATGGAAAAGACCAAGAGGGAACAAATAAGAATTAAGGGGGAAAAGCAAATACCACTTATCAGAAAGTAGCAGTGACAAGGAAAAAACTGGATGCAAGCAAAATAGAAAATGAAAGGGAGAAAGGACTAATAGCTATTTTCAAAACATACAAAACTTTAAAAAGAATATCCTAAGCACACAATGCAACTTCCTAAATTTCATTCATCTACAGTAGTACAATGGAAGTAATGATGACGTTGGGACATTAAGAATCTGAATTTAAAAGGGACACAGCATTATATGAGACGATGAGGCCTCATCACAGCTTCAACAAGGTTATAGCTACTGATTCCCTTTCACTTATAAAAGTTTTCATATAACATAGTACATTAACTTCCTAACCCAAATGTAATTTACAATGGAAAATATTTTCAGGTCAAACAACATTTATGAACATCTTACACTCAAGCACTAAACTAAAGCCAACAATGTTAATCAGTATGAATCTTGCTGGAATGTAATTTGATTTAGAAATTGAGTATTTCTTCAACTAATTTAAAAATGTGTTCTTGAACACAGCCAGTTTGTCTCTTTTAAAGATATGGTCAACATTTAAAAAAATACCTAAGATTAATTTGATGAATTAGAGTTGATGCACATGCTAATTTTATATAGTAGGCAAGATGCCACTAGAAGCCCATATCCAATACCTCTGTAGATCAAGCATGTCACAAATTCGCGGCCCACAACAAATATTTTTGTGGCCCAGCCAATATAACGGTATGTAAGAAACGTCTTAATAAAAATTTCCTAAGTTAATTTTTACAATATCCTGTTACATACTTATTAATAACGAACTACAACATTCGCTAATGACTGATTACTATAATTGTGTTGCATTCATTTCTCTTATGTGCCTTATGCGCAGGCGCACCATTTCTCTCCATTAATACTAGCAGCGACTGCCTCGTCATTAATCTTGTACTGACTTGTTTGGTGTGCGCAACAGGAAATATTTCGCTTTCAGAGAACAAGAAAAATAGGTTTATTTGCATTACACTTATTAATTTGTGCAGTTATTCAGTGTCTGGTAAGTTAATGTTCAAGAAAAAACATTAATTTTTATTAAAATGTTCTATTTTACGTTAACGATTACTCATTTATTTCAGCCCTTTGTATTCAGCATGTCTCTATCGAAATAAACCTACGTTTCTATGAAAATTGAAGCTTTTTGTTTGTGTTTTTTTGCGGCCCACATAAACTTAAACCTTGTTTATTTGGCCTGTGTTAGCCTTTGAGTTTGACATGCTTGCTGTAGATGGTTCATAATCCAGAGCTAAATTCGTGATTCTAAAGACAGGGACTGAACCTTAATCTAATCAACAGATAAAAGTATGTGAAACTTGAGTTCTTAGAAATGAAAGATATTTCTCTCTCTACAACATTGCTATTGATTTATAGGGTTCAAGTAATGATTTCCTGCCCCCCACCCCCAGCCAGTCAATTTATCCAGGGTAGCATATACTACCAACAGTTTTTGTAACATATGCCTTGATCTAAAGATGGTCTATGTAACAGCAGTGCTTTGACTTTAGAGTGTATAAAAACTAAGGAACCACATCAACTGACAGGTCATCTAGTTCTGACTGCCCTTCCTGGGTTAGGACTCAACCTGCTCCCACTAATAGGAAATTAAACAAACATTCAATCCTGATTGTGGGCAAACTGTTTCTAATGACAAGTTTATAAACTGAAAATCCACCTCTATTCTAGTGATATCCCTCCTTTCACTGGTGCTTTAGTATGATTATAGCCTGAAATTAACAGGAAGCATAAAACATCAAATCTTCCTTCAGTTAACAATTAGGCTAGAAACCATGTCAAACACCATAGAGCTGTCTGAATCAGCGACACTTCCTGGAGCAATAGCTTGGTGTAAGAGAAACTATAAATTCTGAAAGCACCACTCAAAGCTCCATATACAGAGTTGGCATTCTACTCAGATGGAAATATAAAATATAGGAATCTGGGCATTCAAAAATCTGCTTTAGTGTTTTTGTACTCTGAATTTTAGTACTTTACTTTGGGTGAAGTAATCTAAAATTTGTATTTAAAAAAGGTAAAAAAAAATAAAATTTGTGTAACTAGTAAGAGTGGTGAAATAATGCACAAAGTTTTCTTTTAAAAACACAGATTTCAAAAGAAGAAAAGACACTTCTTTTTACAGTAGGCTTATAAAGGAGACAGACTGCCTACTGCCTAAATCAAATCCCAGTTAACTGCTTACTACAGTGATGGCGAACCTATGACACGCGTGTCAGAGGTGACATGCGAGCTCATTTTTTGGTTGATTTTTCTTTGTTAAATGGCATTTAAATATATAAAATAAATATCAAAAATATAAATCTTTGTTTTACTATGGTTGCAAATATCAAAAAATTTCCCTATGTGACACGGCACCAGAGTTGTTAGGGTTCTTCAAAATGCTGACATGCCGAGCTCAAAAGGTTCGCCATCACTGGCTTACTAGCTGTGTTTTGTCACCTTGACAAAGTTCTGGAATCTCCCTGGGCTCAGGGTTCTCATCAGTAAAAGGGAGACAGTAGCCATAGATATAATACACAAAGTGATTGTGAAGATTAAATGAGTTAATATATAGAAAGCATTTAGAACAGAACAAGAAGTGTTATCAACAGTCCAATCTGAACCAAATTCCCTAACCAACTATTTACTTTCCTGCAAGCAATAAAATAATGAAGTAAATTACCATAATACACTTTCCAGAAAAAAACTTAGTAGTAACAACAAATGCTCCATGTTTATGGTTTAAAAGTTTTTGGTCCTAAGATCACTTTATACTCATAAAAAATTTTTTAGAAAGCTGACAAGATCAAGGTATACATACAAGTTTTCCAAAATTCTTATTTTTGTTTCAAAGCTTAAATCTTATCATTAATCACAAATACCATTTCTCTTCCTTAAAGTAACATGACAGGATAGCCTGTCTATGATCCTACTCATGTACATTCTTCAAGGATAGAATGCAAATTTCTAGGGTATAAAAAGGCCTAAAGAGAGATTACCTCTGAGGTGGTGAAATGTCAGTTTTAATTTTTTACTTTATATCCTATGTTCTATAACACCTAAATTACTATTCAGATGAAGTATAACTTAAAATTATGATTTTGCACCTTTAACTTTTCACATACATAAGCATTCTTAATCTATTTACTGGCTCCTTGAAGACATATTTTGCACGTAGTAGGCATTCAAATATTAAGTTCAAGGTTGAATTATAATAGATGTATAATTTGAACTGCTTCATTTAAATATAACAGAAAGCTTAGAATGATCTTAAGAGAGTGAGATGAAAATCTTAGGTCAGCATGCTGAAGACTATTAAGGGTTCATCATCTTACCAAACTTTGAAATAGTTAAGACAAAACATGGTAATAATTATTGAAATTGATACTGCATGTTAATGAAAAATTTTCAAATTTTCTGAGAAGCAGAAAAGCACATATATTCAGAAACAGCAGCCAAGGAGCAGGCTAGGTACATCCTAATATGCTTTCAGAATCCTTGGATAAGGCTCCAGGTTTCTACATAATAACCCTAAAGAAGGAAGCTGAGGGAGACAAAACATCCATCAGAGATAGGGTAGGGGGGTAGTTTCAGGCAGCAAAGCAGAGTAAATTTGTTTGCAAGTCAGGAGCCCTGGACTTTGGAAATAACTCTATTACCAAGAGGAGTGACAGGAGCAAATCACAACCTGCACCCTCATCAATCTTCTTTTCACTATAGATTAATTTCAAAATCCCCCTTCCAATTTTATTCCAGGAAACCTTCTCTAATACACTGAACATTTGCCACCCCACCACTTAGATTTTTTAAAAATTCAAGGCAGATTGGCTCAGTTGGCTGGAGCGTAATCCCATACGCCAAAAGGTTGGGAGTTTGATCCAGGTCGGGGCACATGTGGAAGGCAAATGATGTGTGTGTGTGTGTGTGTGTGTGTGTGTGTGTGTGTCTTTCTCTCTCTCTCCCTAAAAATCAATAAAAATACATATTCCCGGATGAGGATTAAAAAATAAATAAAATAAAATTCAAGGTCACCTTTTCTTTCTTAAATAGGGATCAGAATTTACAGACTAAGGGTCCTTGGACCAAACACAAAGAAACGACATACTTATCACAGTGTTCATACATATGCTCCCTGACACAATGAGGTAACATCCCAATAAACCCAACACAAGTTGAAAGATATAGGTAAGTTCAAAATGCATTTAATATATTTAACCTACCGAAAATCACAGTTTAGCCTAGCCTATCAGAACCCAATATCCAAAAAACGTTGGCGATAGTACATCCTGTAGAGTACTGGTTGTTCACCCTCGTGTTCTTGTGCCTGACTGCGAGCTGCCGCCGCCCAGCATTACTACAGAGTATTGCACATCACTAGCCTGGGAAAAGATCAAAATTCAAAATTCGAAGTGTGGTTTCTACTGAATGCTTATCACTTTTACACCACCATAAAGTTAAAAAATCATTAACTAGAACCATTGTTAAGTTGGGGACTGTCCATACATTTATTTAAAGAATGGTCACTTGCAACTGTGCACTCAAATAACTGGTCTGTGTGCTGTCATTTGGGCTCGCCAATTAGAATATACATAAAAATCAACTAATGAAAAATATATTTCAAAGGAAAATTGCAAGTTATGGAGTTGGGATACCTAATGTCCTATCTAAATGGTTAAGTAACAAGAATATATCATGTGTCTCCTAATATGATGCACCAAGGAGGGCCCAATATCATTTCCAGAAAGAAATTCTTCCCCAACATGTACCATCTGAATTTAATCACGAAGAATCGCCAGACATACAAATTTAGGGACATTCTACAAAATAACTGGCCAGTACTGTTTTAAAAAGTACCAAAATCGTGAAAGGCGAAGACTGAAAAACTGATCCAGAATAAAAGAGAGCAAGGAGATAGGACAATGAAATGCAGAGTGTGATTCTGGATTGAATTCTGAACCATAATTAGATTAAAGTGGTATAATTTGTGAATAAATTTCATAGGTTATATAGCTTATTTTATAAATTAATTTAACCTCCATTTAAAAAATTATTTCAAAATGAAAAGTAGTGTTAAATTTTCACAAAGATAAATATACATAAAATGTCATGAGCCAATAGTTAATAGCCCTGGAATATCAAAACAATCAACCACTAATGAGACATTTATGGACTGCAATTTAAAAATATGGCTGAGGTAACAGTCTCCTTGAACTTGACCTCACCAAATATGAGTTGGAAAGACCAAAGCCTCCATAACTCATTCCTGTTTTATATTGTACTATCATGGCCCCTCTTCCATGAGCACAACAGATGAAGAGTAAGTAGTTAGGAAACTGATATTCTTTCATACAAACCATGCATAAAAAATGCTGGGGTTAAAAGTTGGCAAGAAACACAAGGGGCCTCAAATGTAAGTCTTACTATTTTCATTCAAGAACCCTAAAATATTGTCTAAAACTGCAGTCATGCCTTTTAATTAAAGTCCAGTTATTCTGACAGCCTCCAATCCATCACTCCTAAAACCCATACATCATAGCTGAGTAAATACCATGTTTCAATCTATAACTAAGTGAATAATACCATAAGGGACAGATAATTATTAAGGCTTACACAGCATGACCTAATGGAAATCACTGAATCTCTGAGCTCCAGTTTCCTGACCTATAAAAATGAAAAAGCTAGTATAGATGATCTTTCAAACCTAAAATTCAATGATTCCATAAAGTTCAACCCTCAATTTACTTTATTATCCAAGTAAGAAACTCAAACTGCTCCACAGATGGCATTTTTAGTAACATCCTAAATAGGAAATTTAATCCCAATTCTATTGCACAATTCTCTTGTGCACAAAGAGAAATTTCCCAGAACTTTCACTTCACTCTGTAAAGCCTCTGGGCCTTTTATCTTTCTTAAAATTCTAAAACAAATGCAAACTAGTATTTTTGTTGCAAGAGGGGCCCATCAATTTGGAAATTAGTCTCTTACTCCCCCTTGTGGCTGGAATGGCTTCCTTTCCTTCAACTGTAACCATCCTTCGCTTCCAACCAATTAGAAAAATGCTCTATCAAAATAGCTGAAACTCAGATGATGTAAAGAACCAATTTAGTGGGTATTCAGACATTTTGACTTCAAATTCACCTTCTTGTGCGTTGTTTGCATAAGAAAGTAAAGTATTTAAGTATTCTGTGATAAGATCATATAGATATGAAGGAACAGTGCTGCTTAACTTCATGGATGAAATCATAAAAGACTGACCAATCACTTAACTACTGCATTTCTCATTAATAACAGATGGCAGATCTTCATCATTTAATTTAAAAAAAATCAAACAAAAAGTTTGATAAAGCCAAGATATATTATCCCTAGTGTTTAAGGAATTTGTTAAAGCCAGCCTAAAATTTCATTATAATTCTCATTTGCTCCTTGGTGTTTGCATTTTTTTTTTTTTTGGTTTGTTCAAAACACCATTTTGATAGTTTTGTAACTTGCACATTGTATATTACGTATAAACTCCCTAATGGGACTAGATTTTATCAGCCATTTTTTTTTAGATTCAAAAATATAACATTTATTCCAAAAGTAATCATTTAAATAATACTGTATATGATACAGAATTTTTTTTTATTGCTAAAAGTATTACAAAGGGTATTGCATATGTGTCCTTTTTTTCCCCCCCTGCCCTCCCCTACCCCCCAGTGTCTTATGTCCATTGGTTATGCTTATATGCATGCATACAAGTCCTTCGGTTGATCTCCTACCCCCCTCCCTCCTGCCCCCCAACCCTCCCCGGCCTTCCTGCTGCCTGGTACTGGCTCAGCAATTTTTTAAAAAAAGGTTGAAGAGCAGCTCGTCCATATTCGACGAACATGCAGTAGTATTTTCCCTCTTATTCTGTTACTAGAGGCCTGGTGCATGAAAATTTGTGCACTGGGGGGGGGGGGGGGGGGGAGAGATGGGAGGAGGTCCCTCAGCCGGGCCTGTGCCCTCTTGCAGTCTGGGACCCCTTGGAGGATGTCCACCTGCCAGCTTAGGCATCCCTCTAGCAGCCCGGGAGCCTCGGGGGGATGTCAGACTATGGCTTAGGTCCACTCCCCTGCAGCTGCCTCTGCGGAGGGGGGGTGGGGGTTGTGTGTGTGTGCCGGGACCGCCATGGCGGCACAGGCTCACTGGCCCCACCACCTGCCCATTCTGGCAGGTCGTTCCACCATCTGGTCTAATTAGCATATTAGCTCTTTATTATATAGGATATTATTTGTGTACATGCCTATTTTCCTCTCTAGGTTGTGAAGATTTTTTAAAAGTTTTTTTTGGAAAAATATTTATTTTATTTACTTTTTACAGCACAGGGCCCATAAAATAGCAGGTGATCAATAAATGTTAAAGTAAAGATTTAAGCAGTTTATTAAAATTCTTAAATATCAAAATTAATAAATAAGTTACACTGAAGTGATATTGCAAAGGTACAAAAGGAAAGCATTATATTTACTACTTAATATCACCAGGAGTGTGTTAACTCAATAATGCTCAAAACATCCTAAACCATTTGCATTTTGAAGAAGTGGAAGATGCAATAACTTGTCCAAAGTCACAAAATGAATTAAAATTTCAAGCCCAAAATGTCTCCATAGCCTGTGGTAGGTTTTATCACCCTCTAAAGCAGTACTAAACACTCTAGTTTCTTTTATTTAGTTGTATCCCTGTGACACAATTAACAGTCTGATGATAATCCCCTTTTAATCAAATGAAAACCACCAAAGGTGAAACTGGAAGGAAAAATCATTACTCTTAACAGAAAGCATGATCACTTTGGGATGTTATATTTCCAAACATAGTAGTAAAATATTCAATAATTTACTGAATTGAGAACTTGCCTGTTCTAATCATACTACAGCCTTCATATAAAATACTGTCCTCAACTGTCAACTTTAAAAAGTAATGTTTTAGCCCAGCTGGTGTGCTCATCAGTGGTTGAGTGTTGACCCATGAACCAAGAGGTCTCACTGGTTCGATTCCCAGTCAGGGCACATGCCTAGGATGCAGGCTGGATCCCCAGTAGGGGGCGTGCAAGGGGCTGCCAAAATGATGTTTCTTTCTCATTGATGTTTCCATCTACCCCCCTTCCTCTCTAAAAAAATCAATAAAACATATTTTTTTAAAATAATAAAAATAAATGCAAATGTGTTTTGGATTGGATTTTCATCAAGTGTCTCTGGGATGAATGTGGTCCAAGTAGGTCCCTTCTACACCTTTGACAAAAATTTGAGCTGACAGTTCATAAATCTTGCATCAACAAGAGAAATAGGTCTCTCTCAGAAAACATTTGTAAATCGCTGAGATGAAACATTCAACTCATCACTGGGTTCTACTTGGTAATACTGCTAATTTAAAAAACCCCTAGATCCCAAAACTTGTTTGTAAGATGGAAATTAACCTCCACTAAAAAATGTTTCTAACTTTTCTAATGAAGTCCAAGTCAATTAATGATTCAAGTAAATAGCATTCAAATACAGCAAAAATTGAGCACATTGAGTGACTGTACTTATATTACCTTGCCATCCTATCTATGCTAGTACCACCCTAAGTATATTTTTATTTGGGGGAGAAACTCACAAATGCTTATATGTGGAAAGCTTTAATAATCTAGTCCAATGTAAACAAACATTGCCCATGCCATAAGATCATACTGATAAACCAGCTATTCTCAGCCATGCTTTGCTGCCTCCAAAATCCACACTATAGCAAAAGAATGTCAATAGCAAGAAATTAGTGAACTCTGCCAAGATATGACTATTCTGTACCATGTCACTACTATGTCACATTATACCTTAACAGAAAATGCAAATCTAATAAATCAATGACAAATGACAACTGCTACTGCACAGCAATTTTCACAAAAGTATCAGCTGTTCATCATTTCAGGGAATTATTCACTAAAGAACAAATGAAGATTGACTATTGCACAGAAATGTACCTAGTACAATGGGAACTATTGAGATATGGTGGTTAAACACACTATTCCTCCCAAGCCTAATTTAAATTTGTACTACCTAAAAAATATTAAGCATATCCTATTCCTTCAGTGTACTTTACAAATTCATTATCAAATGTTAATGGTCCTGTTTTCAAGGAGAATGAAGGAACGAAGCCATCCTCTACAGTTGAAAACAACAGAAGACATCAAGATTAAAGTAAGTTCTAACTCAGAGTAATGAAGCAGAAACCCTCATGCCATAAAAATGGGAATTAGCAATGGCTTGTGTATCAGGGACAGTGAGAACACCAAACTAGAGCCAAAGGCTTTGTTTGTAGGGAATTTGGGGCAAGACTGAGCAGATGGGAAAGCAGTTATTTAATGAAAGGTAAGAATTAAGAGCTGTATGCAGCATAGAGCATATCAAGTCTGAATGAATGAGCAACCAGAAGCAGTAAAAGACTTATAATGTAGCTTATGTCCAATAAATTAGATCATATTTATCCTGACAATATTACTTTCTTGCCAATATGCTTTTGAGTGGGAGAGTAAGGGTTGTAGAACTACTACTACTACTACAATGGGAATGACAAATAATCCTGGTACCGCCCAGGGAGTCTATCATACACATGAGTTATCAACATGAATGTAAAAAGTTGAGAACCAACGATCTAGTCAACACAGCAATAACTTGCAATCAGAAAATGAAGTCCAAGTTGAGTTCAAGATGCCATTTTAATTAAGTCTAGAAAATGTGCTAAAATTAGGTAGTTAGAAAGGTCAGGGCTTACAATGTCTTCCTCTTTTTTGGGTAGATTAAAAGTTGAATCATTATTTCAAAAGTCTGCATGTTCTTTATATACTTGAGTCATTAGTCAAGTTTTTCACTTTAATTCCAATTTCTAATCCTTAAACTCTTCCTCCTAGTTCACTTTTAACTATCTTCACAGCTCATCTAATAATCACCAAACATTTCCAGGTCATCTGCACCTCTTATTAGAACAGGTAGAAAGAACACCATTCTTATTTAAGTACTAGAGGCCCGATGCATGAAATTCGTGCAAGAGTAGGCCTTTCTTCCCCTGGCTGCCAGCACTGGCGTGGGCAGGCACCTGCAACCCAGCTTCCCTCTCAGCCCGGGCTTCATGGGGAAGGTCGTCAGGTCTAATTAGCACATTACACTTTTATTATTATAGATTGTTATCTGAAAAAAAGGATAAGTAACCAATTTGTGGTTCTTCTTTCCCTTCCCACCAATAGCAAACATCAACCTTTCCATTCTCATTCCTTTATTTTCTTTGATTTCCACTTCCTATACCTCAGACTGCTCAACCGTACAAAACACCTCACCAGTGGAATACTTAGTAATTACTGTGAAAATGCTTTAGTCATAAAGGTAAGTCTAACACTACAGAATTCTTTTGAGAAGTCCTTAATCCAATAAATGAGTGCCTAGTGATTTTTGGCTTACAACTCCAAACAGTAGTTTTTAAGTCCAAGATACATTTTAATATATTCAGAGTAGGAAGGACCCCAAAGCTGCCTGGTTCCCTAGCTTGCTCCTGCTTAATGGTAGTTCTGTGGGCTGGAGGTAAAAACAAGTGTCCAGCAACATCTTAAAACGGCCCTGGGCAAATAAAAATGCAGAGAAGAATAATAAAATGGGAATCACCATTACTATTATTCAACTATTGTTGCTGAATATTGAAATATTAGACTCACTAGTTTACTGCTTCACCTCCTAGGAGATCTCTGGGAGCCATTCTTTGCCTTATACTGGTTTTAATTTTTAAATGAAATTTTGAAAACTTGTTGGCTAGTAATGAATCCTCTGCCCCTGAAAAAAGTTTTTAAGGCTTCTTGGATCTTTTAAATCTCATTCTTGGATTTGAGTTAAGAGACCCCTATACTATTATAGGCAGGCTCATATTGCTTTCACTGCTTTTAAGCAAAATCCCCAACCTGAGATAAACAGGGCCAAGAAGGTAGTTAAGGGCTTTTTTTAAAACCTGATTATTATTCTCCACAACAATCCTATGGGGGGTGGATATTACCTGCATTTAATAGAGTTCAGTTTTCTCAGAGGACTGAGGGATTTACTTAGGCCAAGAAGCTATT
Organism: Myotis lucifugus; assembly: GCF_000147115.1. Lineage (NCBI taxonomy): Eukaryota > Metazoa > Chordata > Mammalia > Chiroptera > Vespertilionidae > Myotis > Myotis lucifugus. The sequence goes on along the minus strand of NW_005871433.1, from coordinate 713,354 downwards.
ACATGGTAAAAAGTTGGGTCTGACTCAAAATATGGAACTCTTTTTAGATCACTAAATTCTTCTTTGTGAATTAAGTTTCCTAATATGTCTTTCCTCATTTTGTTTTTTATTTCATCAGTCAAGACAAAACTATTCAAACTTTGGCTTCTTTTTGTGGATTTATGCAGAAAAGCTATTAGGGATCACTAGTGTTAAATTCCTCCCCTACTTGGTCTATGAGCTGGCAGGAAAGGCAGATTGCATTAGTTCCCATAGTGCCATTTCAAATTAACGATGCAAGAGAAGAACCCCAAGTTCTTTTACATAAAGAGAAGTCCATGTTGGAAGAATATGCTAGTGGCCAAATCTCCCAGTAATGGTCTTCAACTCTTGTACAAAGTAACATAGTTCCTACTTTGTTTGCTTGGTACATTTAAACACTTGACAAATGCACATGAACAGAATGGTAGTAACCATTATTTACGACTAAAGAGCTCTTCATTTCAGAAAAAGTTAGAACTCTGGAGATTAGCTCCTTTATATGGGAAGAAAGAGGGTATTTTCTTAGCTAGGTGCTCAACAGTACAATGCACTCTGGCTATCACTGACACTACCAGCCAATGACATTAATTCTGAAAGAGGATTTACCTGCTTATTTTTCTCATAAATAAATAAATAAGTTCAGAAAAAAGTGAGTAATACAATTATAATTGATTATATGTAAGATTTTAAAATATAATTAAAGCAGCCCTGGCCGGTGTGGCTCAGTTGGTTAAGCATTGTTCTGTGCACCAAAAGGTTGCCAACTGCATTCCTGGTTAGGGCACATGCCGGGGTTTTAGGGGGCATGCAGTATATAATTAAAACACATTTTTACTAAACATCAAGTTCAGTTCAAAGATGTTTTTCTCTGGGAGAAATATCGGTTCTGCTATATTTTATTATTCCATTTTACTAGAAAGGGGGAAAGAATTTTATGCAAGATGTTTCCAGAGTCAACATTACCTGTCAAGAAGCCTGCTTGTAAAAACCCCCATTATCTGTAAATATCGAATTTTCCCAAGTTGAAAAATTAGCAGTGCTGCTGACCTAGTTCTCCTATCTTTTCCAAAAGAAGCCCTTTTGCTCATTTAGTTAAAAGTGTGAGTGTCTCTACTATAGGTTAGGAGGCATGAGCTATACAAAGATCACTTCAAGAGTTTTACTCATAAAAAGACCAGAGCTGGAAGCAAAAGCTGGTTTAGAATTTTCTGAGCCTTTTGTATGGCAAAGGAATTAAACTTTCTTTTATCTAAACTTTCAAAGTGCAAATTTCAGTTGAACTTGGTGAGAAGTCAGTGCTATTCTGAAGAATAAGGGTAGTGACCAATACCAAACCCTCTTAATAATCGTATCTACAAAGAGCTATTTAGAAATTATCTTATTCTCATCCACTGATCCTATGCAATACTTTTCTTTTCTTGATAAGGAAACCAAAGGAAAGCAAAATTAAAACTGCTACAGGCTTTTCCTAGGAAAATCCTCACATCAGCTTTTATCCAGTGTGGAAAATATGCAAATACCTACCTAGCTTGTTAGTAGAAGGTGAATGTTACCATGTGCCCCTTTAATACTAAATTGACTTGTTTTAAGGGAAATTATAACTTGTAACAAACCCTTTGAAACCAAAATAAAAATGACTTGATCTAGCAGATGTAATAATCGGAGGAAAACCACCAGAATGAACAAAATTGAGTAACATGTACACAGGTACTAACTAGTTCAGTGATGGCGAACCTTTTGAGCTTGGCGTGTCAGCATTTTGAAAAACCCTAACAACTCTGGTGCCGTGTGACATATAGAAATTTTTTGATATTTGTAACCATAGTAAAACAAAGACATATTTTTGATATTTATTTTATATATTTAAATGCCATTTAACAAAGAAAAATCAACCAAAAAAATGAGTTCGCGTGTCACCTCTGACACGCGTGTCATAGGTTCGCCATCACTGAACTAGTTAGTAAAGAGGGCAAGGGAGAGAATGCCCAACACATTTTTTATTATAGAAAACCATGATTATTATTAAATTTTAAATATTATTATCTTTGCAATAAGATAAATCAGTCACAAGAAAGGCATTGTCATTTAGCCTCGATAAATCATGGAATTTTCTCATCTCAGAAATGACAGCTATCAATGTAAAGATTTCAAATAAAAGCAAAAAAAAAAAATGCACCCAAGGCAGATACCACATGAGCCCATGTTAATTAAGATAAAAAATATTATTGTTCTTTAAAAAGACCATTTGAGAAATGTACTCATAATTTAGGAAGTGAAGCTATTCCATTAGCAACTAAAGACTAGTGTAAAATCATAATACCATCACAACTTTATCATTGTATCTTTAAAGCTTTATAGAGAAGCAGTGCTTCAACACAGTAGATATTGAACCTGGAAAAATCAATCTTGAGTTACTCATAACCTTTTATTGCGGTTGTCAGTGTTCAAAGTTGAATTCCAACACAAATTCAGGAAGAGGCAAAAGCAACTGAAGCCAGTGTTTTCTGCATGGCTGACTCATATTAACATTATGATGGCCAACCCAGGGAAGGGTAGGTAGTATGTCTACACTGAGTCTACTATTACATCTCTTTTATATAAAAACAAGATATGTAGCCCTGGCCAAGTGGCTCAGTTGGTTAGAGCATCGTCCCATACAGCCAAAGGTTGTGGGTTCAATTCCTGATCAGGGCACATACCTAGGTTTGGAGTTCAGTCCCCAGTGGGGGCATGTACAGGAGGCAACCAATCCATGTTTCTCTATCACATACATGTTCCTCCATCTCTCTAAAATAAAAACATATCCTCTGGTGAGAATTAAAAAAACAAACACCAAGATATGTAAAGCTATTATATCCACATATGTACATTTTTTAAAATTAGCTCTAGAAATACTACAAATATTCCAACCATAACTGAAATGGTAATACTAAACTTTTCAATTAGTGAAAAAAACACTACCAGTCTATTTTATAGTCTCTTTGGAGTGACTGAAATTATTGCATTTATTTTATGCAAACTTAACTACAATTGTTTTAACATCTTTTAGTGTGACACCCTGAAGACTTCAAATATAGAACACTCAATTTTTAAAAGAAAAAAAAATTAACAGTATCATAATTGATATTCATTATAGGAACCCTATAGTACAGTGAAGCTAGAATGAATGTTTGATTCTCACCAGTACATCATTGCAGATATCTCTTAGCTCGGTCTCAATTTTTTCTCTGTATTCTCGAGCCATCTGCTGTTTTTTCTCAGCACCTTCTGTCTTTTGCTCAATACTTGAGACGACCCTCCAAGATGACCTACGGGCTCCTACAACATTTTTATAAGCAACTGAGAGAAGATTCCTCTCCTCATTGGATAATTCAGCTCCTTGCTCAGTTACAGACTTCATGCAGGCTGCCATGTCATCATATCGCTCAGCCTGCTCGGCCAGTTTGGCCTTCTGCACCAGCTCATTTTTATCCATGACTGGATGTTCTGCAGAAGAAAAAAAAAAAAGAAAAAGAGAAGCATTTAGATATTTTTTCCATCAAAATGAACAGACTCAAAATTATATCTTTTGTTTAAAAAAATCTGTACTTAACACCTCAAATTTAACTGACTATGGAAGATTAATTGCCTATGGAAGATTCTTCACTGGAGGAATTTAATGCAGACACCCACACCCACAACACACACACACATACTGATCAGAATAAAAAAATAAAAAATGGCAGAGGGAAATTTAAAGCCATTAACATCAGTTCAGCAAAATTAAAATTACCATATTTTTGTTCAGAAGATCCTAATTTCACATAAGGTCAAAGCACAGAGGCCACCTTAAAACCAACCCTTATCTTGGCCAAAATTTCAACTCCAGTCTCTAATATCACTAAGTGATAAAAAATTAAGCAGCTTTTCTTTAATGGAAACACTGCCTATGAAGAACAATACATTTCTCTTACTTCATATCAGTTTAATGTGTAATTCATGCCTTTTTACTTTCATAATACTAATTTCTTTTCAGGAGGTTTTTAAATTTTAGTTGGTATTACTCCCACCTCAGAATGACAATTTTCTGGAAGAAATGACCAAGTTGCTTGTTTTAATATATTTTAAATACAAAATAATCAATAACTGATCCTAAAGTCTCATTTAGCTGTACCTTGTTATATGCATATATGCTTAAAAAATATATATACGTCCTCAAACTTCCACTCTTACTGTGAACACTAAAATTTACATGTGAAGTGCTTCCAGGGTGACCAGAGCTTCTGATGTCATTGTTCCAGTTTAAATATAGAATTACTTCATTCTGCTTCTAATAGTCAAAATTAATTGCCCTAACCATGACTTCCCATCTAATTCCTTCTCATTTTAAAGCCCAGTACTTTTCAATTTACCCTGGTTATATTTTCCCTTAGGTCCTTTTGAAAAGTGCCAAAACAACACAAAAAGATACTAAAACATACAGTGATCCCACAGAAGAAATGGCTTTAAATAAAAATGTACGGTCTGAAGTGCAATTATTAAAAGGTGAACAGAAGAGCCACCGTCACTCACTATGGGAACTGACTCCCCAATACCGTATCTTCCCAGGAAAATCCTACAATACTTAAAAAAAAAAATCGGGAACAGGTCCCCAGTATTCCTACAAGTAATCGCTTGGATGCAAGGTAGAGTGGTTCAATTTGAAAACTATTTAACATCTGTGATCGCATAACCCCTTCACCCCCACCCCCAGGAACTCAAAAACGCTCTCAGACCAGCGCTGCTTCCGACGACAGATCACCTATTACCAGCCTGCAGGCTCCTCGCCCGCCGCTCGGATGCAAGGGGAAGTGGGCTGGGTTGCTCAGAGCAACCAGCGCCCCGCCGCCTCGCCGCCTCGCCGCACCCATTTAACCCTTAACCGCCGTCAAACGTCCAGCCGGGCGAACGGAAAGCCGGCGGCCCGCGGCTGGAAAGCGCAGATCCGCGGGTCCGCGCCATCGGCGGCCTCCCCCTCCTTGGCTCCGCCCAAGCGGGTGCCTCCGCACCAGCCCCCGACTCTCCCTTTGTCATGGCGGATCCGGTGTAAGGAGGCCAGGCTAACCGCCGAGGTTGAATTTTCCCCCACCGGGCGGGAGGCCGGAGCAGCGCCCTCGCCCTCGCTCCCGGGACCGGGACCCGGGAGCCGCGTCCGCTCCGGGGGCAGAGTCCACAGGGCGACGCCGCCCGCAGAGTCCGGACACTCCCAATCTCCAACGGCGTCCCCGG
>NW_005871433.1:672956-705999 GCF_000147115.1 Myotis lucifugus | reverse complement strand
GGGAGGGGAGCCCAGGGAGGAGGCACCGCCCCGTCCCGTGAGCGCGCGTCCTGCTCGCGAGCGGGAAAGACGTGTTTCTGGAGGGAGGGTTTGGGGTGACCCTCGAGGCCCCACGTACCGACTCATTTCTCGTCGGTTAGATTTTAATACCCAAATAAAACTTGCACTAGAAGACCTCACGTCCAGTGATTTAAAACATACAGATCGTTGCCTATTTCCCACTGGAAACGAGGTTTGAGGCACGTGGTAGTTCCCAGGGCCCCTGCCGATCCAGCCGTCGGGGGTGGGGAGGGTGGGGCGGCCTCTGGCCGGGCTGGGACCGGACCCAGGCCCAGGAAGCGGGGGGAGAGAAGGGCGGAAATTGCAGGTGCCGCACAGACCTGCCAGCCTCCACCGGTAGTGCCTCCACCCAGGCCGCTGGGGGAAGTTCAAAGCCCCGCGCTCACAGGGTGACAGGTCCCTGCCCCGCTCCCCGGGCGGTGTCCAGCGCAGACCAGGTGAGCGCCCGCACGCCCCGCGCAACCAGGCGCCAGAGGCACCGGAAGCCTATGGTGGGAAGTGGGAGAACTCGAAACTCCCGCCGCCCTGAGTGCGTGCAGGCTGTCTGGGCCTCAGCGGTTCTCCTAACGCATCTTTGCTGAACACCTGCCAGGGGTCTGCGTTAGGCGAACTGGACGAAGGAGCCTCCAAAGATTCAGCCTCGAGCGCTGCAGAGGACGGCAAGTGCCAGCGGCAGACGCGAAGGGGCTCCTCCCGCTCCCACCGCTTTGTTGTTTGATGGACGCACCGAGCCGCAAGACTGTTGTACAAGTTACATTTTTTTCCTTAAGTTCCAGCATTTAGATGGTAAAGTATAGGCCAGGAGGAGCGTTTCCGGTGACCAGTTCAATGTCGGTGTTTTTATTTCCCCCCAGTTTCCACCGCAGCACATGCGTAGTAGACTGAATGGATGAACAAGTTGATGAGGGTTTAATTTCTGAGATAGTGAAGCCACCTTTCTCTGACCCCCCAAATAATTTCTTTTAGAGAGTGAGTCACTTAAAATGACTAATATTTCAAGAGCTTTCTTTTCTTTTAAGTTGTCTCCAGTTTTGTGTTAGGCACCAAAAATTTGACAGAAGATATTAAATCTTTCTTAGAACGGAAATTGATGTGTCTTTAATATCTCAAATATGTGAACGTATAGAATATATGCTTTCTTGTTTTTTTAAGAGGAAGTGAAAGATTTCTCTCCATAACGTGTGGATTTAGCTTAGGAAACAGATTTTTTGTTTGTTTGTTTGTTTTGTTTTTTTGCTTCATGCTTTCAATAGCAAGGCACTTTTTTAGTGAAATAATAGGATCGATTAGGTTTTACATACTCAAATCAACATGTTCATGGAATAAAGGTGTAATGAATGAAGTTGCCAAGTAGCAAAAATAGAGACTGTCATGAGAGCCCCAAGTGATAAGTATTTTGAGGAAGAGGAATAATACATGACAAGGATAATGGCAAAACAAAGAATAAATAGAACCTATGAACTTGAACTTTGTGAAAATTTATTTATTTTAATGCTTACCTAAGGATATGTTGTTGTTGTTGTTGTTTTCACTGATTCTAGAGAGAGAAACATCAATCGGTTGCCTCCTATACAAACTCTTTCAGGGGACCTAACCCAAAACCTGGGTATGTGCCCTGACCCCAAGGTGCATGGGATGATGCTCTAACCACTGCCCATGCAATACCAGCCAGGCCAACTTTGAGAAAATTACAGGCGACTTTCACTAGTAACCTGCCCTGCTTTATTTCCTTTACTGTTCATGTCTGGTGCCTCAGTTAAATTGCTTAACCTATTCCTTGGTTTCCACATCAATAAAATACTGGTAATAAAAACACTTAACTCATTAAATGACATTGAGGATTAAATGAAGTTATGTATACACATATATTATTTTATAATTTATATATATAATGTGTAGATATATATGTAACGCTTTCACAAAGTAACAGCTAATGCTATTCATTTGTAAGTGGATTTATTGGATGTCTTCTTTTCAAAGAAGAAAAGAAGAAAATAAAATGAAACTACATTGAAAATGTATTTTCAATGAAAATAAAATGAAACTACATTGAAAATGTATTTTCAATGAAAATAAAATGAAACTACATTGAAAATGTATTTTTAAAGTGTGAGGTATACATATGTTCACTCGAAATGAAAATTTGTGGTAGTCTGTTAGCACTGATGAGAGGTAAATGATGAGACAATGTGTATCACTCCTTTCCTGCACCAGGGCTGCAGTGATCCCTTCAGATCTGTGCTAAACAGGAGAATGGGAAAGAGTTTAGGTGAATTAGCATAAATCCATCATTTCACCTGGAAAAGCATCACTTCAACTGGGAAACCATCACAAAGGATGGACTCTACTGGTGTGTGGCAGTTACGTGATCGTTTAAGTTGAGTCACAATTCAGTCAGGTTATAATCTCACTTAAACATGATTTAATTGAAGAAATACAGCATAGTACAGTGGGCTTTTGGGGTCAGAATGGGGCACAAATCTTGCACTGTTATTCAGAGCTCCGTGACCTTAGGTTACTAAATTGGATGTGCTATATTAACATCCAAGTCCATCAGATCATTGCAAGGATAAATGAGAAAGTAAGGAGAGGGCTACTTACAGTGCTCGAGATCATGACGATCTATTGTTGGAATAATTTGGAGTTTGTGTCAGGGGCAGACTAGTTATTCACCAAACCCATTTTTCCCTATCAGAGCCACAGCTCCCTTGCAATTAGGTGAGGTTGTGTGGCTGAGCTAACTACCAGGATATAAAGTGATGTGCTCCACTGTGGCCCTGGTCCACAGAAATCTCTCTGTACCTCTCTGGGGTCCCTGGATGAACCCTGTCTGCCAGCTGAATAGAGATGATTTCAAGGTTTTATAGGAGGGTAGGACCATAAAATTAAGACTTTCAGAATTCCCAGACTTCTGCAAGTCTATGAAAGCCAGTCCCAATCATTTTAGACTTTATTGAGGAATAACATCCTTTTCTTTTAAATTAATCCTCACCCGAGGATATTTTTTCCATTGATTTTTAGAGAGAGTAGAAGCAAGGGGAAGAGACAGAGAAACATTGATGTGAGAGAGACACATTGATTGGCTGCCTCCCACCTGGGCCGGACCAGGGCTGGGGACTGAGCCTATAACCGAGGTACCTGCCCTTGATGGGAATCAAACCTGAGACCCTTCAGTCCAAGGGCAGACGCTCTATCCACTGAGCCAAACCAGCTAAGGCTAACTTCTATTTTTAAGCCACTGAGATTTAGGGTTTATCTGTTAATGATACCTAGCACTGTGATTTCCATAGATGTCATTGTCAAGTCCAACACATGGTGAAGATTTTTTTTTTTTAAGAAGAAAATGGGACAGAAAAAAAAGGAAAAAAAATAAAGAAATTAAGGTCATCTGATCTTGTGATAAAAGGCAATTTAAGTATTCTTAGCTAATCTGTTGACTTCTAGAGTGACCTTAGGAAAGTAATTTTTTTCCTCACTTAATTCTACAATTTGTTTACTTTTAAAATGTACTATTTACTTCATGCCATCTTCATTCCTTTGTCTACTACTTTAGCCTTATTTTTTAAAAAAATTTGTTTTCATTCCATACCTTTAAACTCTATTCCCTTACTCCAGACCTTAGCCTGTGTTCTATGATACTTTAGTGACAGACTGGGTTTCTGCATGCTGATTAAAAAAAAACAAAAATGTAAGTCAATAAGAAAGCCAAACTGACTGAACTCCCAGTTCATACATTCATCAAACACTTAATGCGGGCCAACTGGTTAGATTATGGGATAACAGTGCAAAGATCACGGTACCTCCCTGAAGGAGCCTGAAAGTCTAGGGACAGAGAAAGGCACCAAATGCAATTACAGTGCAGCGCAGTGAAGGAAGAGCTAATAAAAGTGACAAAAGCGTGTTTTTGGAAATCTGACCCGTGAGCACTGTCCATGGAGAGGTGGGGAAGATTCCCTGAAAAAACTCATATTCATCCTATAAACGATTTGATTATCAATGAGTCAATTTTGCTTTCTTGCGTCCAATGGCATTCCTAATTCCAAAGTGAAATTATTTACTTTCTTTACATTCTTAACTTCTGGGTCACTTTTTTTTCTTTTTGCGGGGTGTGTGTGTGTGGGGGGGGGGGGTAAGGCGGGGTCACTATATCTCCTCACATGCTTTTTTTTTTTTTTTTTTTTAAGGACACAGACATTTCCTAACGTTTTCTTTTCCTATAGTAAAGCATCTTGAAATCTATGTGTTTTTCCTTGGAGTCTTTGGATAGTGTTGTTTCTTGTACTTAGAATTTTGGGTAGATCTTCTGTTGTGATTGTGTTCATTTTCCTAACACATGTCTATGAGGGACATTCCTTCCCGTCTCAGAGTCAGCTGACCCGTGAAATGTCCTCTGCTTTTCTGCCATCTTCTTGAAAAAGGATAGTTCTCAAGTTTCAGGAGAGTGCGAATACACGCTCCCTTGCCTAAATTCTGGAATCCGGCAGCCATTTACATTTATCACCTGTTGAGCAGCCGCCATGACACGATTTTCCCCCGACCCATTGTCCAGTTGTCTGCCGTGAAGAGAGTTCATGTTGTCAAGAACCACAGGCTGCCTGTGATTCTTTTTGAATCAGCTGTGATAAATGGAAACACTACTAACTTGAACACACTGGGCTGGTCAGCACGCTTCCGCACGCTGCTTTATCTGCAGCGCCTTGTTCCACGGATTTAGCCACCCATTTTGTAACCAGCCACCTCTGCCTCCCTGGCCTTCTGTACTCTTGTTGCGCCTTCTCCTGGGATTTGTCGATTTTGATTGAATAACACTTTGAGGGCTCAATTTCTTCCTACCAACTTTGCTCTTCTTTTTTCAGAGGATAAAGTATTTGTGATAAAGTTTCTTGGTTTAGCCTCCACTGCTCTGTAGTCAGTGGCAATTCCTCTCACAAGTGGTTGATTCTTAATTTTCAAAAACTCATGATATTATAATGGGAAGATGAGAAAGTTTGTGACAAGCATCTTAGTTTGGCACCATTTAAATATCTTAACCCTTAAGCACCAGTATACATACATACATACATACATATGTAGAATTTATTTTTTAGAGCAGTTTTAGGTTCACAGTAAAATTGAGGGGAAGATACAGAGATTTCTATATACCTCTTGCCCCCACTCATGCATAGCCTCTTCTACTTTTAATATCTACCACCAGAGTGGTATATATGTTAAAACTGATAAAATTGATTTGTTAAAATTGACTGGTATATTTTATTAAAATACACTCACAAATCATTCTATCATCCTAAGTAAAAGTTTACATTAGGGTTCACTCTTGATGTTGTACCTTCTATGGCAGCCGTGGGCAAACCACGGCACGCGGGCCGGATCCGGCCCGTTTGAAATGAATAAAACTAAAAAAAAAAAAAAAGACCGTACCCTTTTATGTAATGATGTTTACTTTGAATTTATATTAGTTCACACAAACACTCCATCCATGCTTTTGTTCCGGCCCTCCGGTCCAGTTTAAGAACCCATTGTGGCCCTCGAGTCAAAAAGTTTGCCCACCCCTGTTCTATGGGTTTGAACAATTATGTAATGACATATATCCATCATTATAGTATCATACAGAGTAGTTTCACTGCTCTAAAAATCCTCTGCTCCACTATTTGTCTCTACATCCACTTATCTTTCTACTGTCTCCATCATTTTGCCCTTTCCAGAAAGTCACATAGTTATGATCATTTAGTATGTAGCCTTCTCACATTGGCTTCTTTGACTTAGTAATAAAGTGGGTCTAAGGTTTCCCCAGGTTTTTCATGGTTTTCCTTCATTTCTTTTTAGTGCTGAATTGTATTTCATTGTCTTGCTATATCACAGTTTATTTATCCATTTATCTACTGAAGGACATATTGGTTGTGTCCCACTTTTGGCAATAATGAATAAAGCTGTTGTATACATCGGTGTGAAAGTTTCTGTGTGGATATAAGTTTTCAACTCCTTTGGGTAAACACCAGGGAGCATGATTGGTGGATTTTATGTTAAGAGAATGTTGAGTTTTGTAAGAAACTGCCCAACGGTCTTCCACAGTGGCTGGATCGTTTTGCTCTAAGACTTCCTATTGCTCCACATCCTCACCAGCATTTGGTGTCAGGGTTCTGGATTTGGGCCATTCTAATAGGCGTGTAGGGGTATCTCTTTGTTGTTTGAATTTCCATTTCCTTGATGACAATGATGTGAAGCATCTTTTCATGTGCTTATTTGCCATCTGTGTGTCTTCTCTGGTGAAGTGTCTGTTAGGGCCTCTGGCCCACTTTTTAATCTGGTGGTTTGTTTTCCCATTGTTGAGTTTTAAGAGTTTTTTGTACATTTTTTTGGATAATAGTCCTTTATCGGATGTGTCTTTTGCAAATATTTTCTCCCAGTCTGTGGTCTGTCTCATCATTCTCTTGGTCAATTATGTTTTTAATGTACTGTATTTTCATATTTTGCAAGCAAAGAAAAGACTGTAATTTGCTGTTAAGCATTGGGATAGCTTTTGGAAGTGTGAAACTTAATAAACAGAAACCTAATTAATTGATTTGGGAGGCTAAAAGCATGTGTCACTCAACACACACTACTGGCCTGAACAGGAAGAGATGTACCTTGCATCTCCCACAGGAAGTGATACTTCTTTACTGTCTCAGCAGGAGGAAGAAAAGATTCCTCCTTGCTCAGTACCAGCTCAGTCTATGGGAGCCGGCTGTAACTCAACCAGTGAAAAGTCACTGCACTTCCAACTTTCAGTTTCCTCCAATGGACTCTTCGTTTACAAGAGCCCCTCCCAAGTTCATAAAAGAGCATTTCCCCCCCTGGTTTCTCCTGATTTGCTGGTGATTTGCCATTGGACCACATGTCCCAAATTGCAATTCTTTGTTGTTTCTAAATAAACCCATTTTGCTAGACAAATATGTTACTATTTGTTGAAGGTCAATAGAAGTTAACATTGAGATGAGTGACACAGCCTTGAAAATGCTGGTTTAGAATACCAGAAATTTTGTTTGCATTCAGGAAGAATTTCATATGAGAAATATTCATACATACAAAGAAAAATGAAAGAAGGTGCAGGGACTGCTGCGTCTGCTCATCCAGTGGCGCTTGCCGCCACGTGATGATGGCTTGAGGCAGGTGAAGGCAGCTGGGAGCTCACAGCTTCAAAAGCACATCATTTACAATTCAAAAGTGACCAGTGGCAGTCATGGAGTGGGAAGGTCAGATGAAGAAGGTGTCCCTTTCTGGCCTGCGTTTCAGTCTTGAGTACCCATGAATAAGCAAAAAGAACATTTGGAATTCATTAAGTGTTTAAAATATAATAAGCATGCATATATATCAGAAGACATTAAAAAAAATTTCCCCCGTCTAGCAAAACAAGCATCTGGAAAAGGAATCAAGGGCAATGTGAATTTCTGGCAGTTTTCCTGGGACTCGATATAAATTTTTTCCTGGACCTACGAGCAGAATTTCTGTACTCTAGTTTCCCTGGTCCTTCCTCGGGGGCAAATGCTCTCAACTTGAAATTATTTTTTAGGAAAAATTCATTCACACACTTTCTTAGCCCTGAAACCCTCAGGAATCCCTGAAACATTTCAATATTTCAGCAACTTGATAAGAAATTTAAACCAAACCCACTCAACTCCGTAGGACAGGAGATGGTTATTCTGGGCAAGTCAGATGTGTGCTGCTTGATATGATTAACTTTCATAGAGTTAATGCCTCACTTCTTTGTTAAACATTGATCTTTCAGCCAGGCTAACATAGTCAGTAGGCTTCAAGCTTGGACAATTAAAAAATGAATAAATAACAACTGTAGGAACATTTTCAATTGGTACGTGGCCAGTAGAAGTAAAGGACACTTGTGTCGAACTGTTTCTCGAAACCACCATTTGTCAAAAGATCTTCCTAAGCAATTTACAAGATGAGGCCACTTTCCTTTCGTGACTTTCCTATCACAGCAGTGCAGCTAGCAATAGCTTATGCACGCAAGTGGCATAAGTAAGTTAAAATATATCAGCTATGCAGCATCTGTAGATATGAGAGTGTAGGGATTAGCAACAGTACGAAGGTCAAGCTTTAGAAGGAGCAATTAACCCTGTGCTGCCAGCAAACAAGGCTTGGTTGTTTCATTAGAGTACATTGAGAATCAGAGGTCAGTGGCTGTTGTACTTGACCTAGAGTGAAGGGGACACTAAATGGGGTGGGGGGGGGGAAGCCCCTAATGTCAGCTGCAGAGACATAGAATGAGCAGCGCATTCTATGGCGATGCCCTGGTTACGATAGCCTACTGTTCTTCGCTGGAACACCTCTAGAAGGGCACATAAATACTACCAGGACCAGGGGATTCCGGGATGTCAGTGACAAGTTCAACATCCCCATGTACTGTTTTCATTGTCTTTAGGAAAACAGAACACCATCAATGGATCTGGGTTCTGGAAAGACCACATTTATTCTTTCATTCATTCATTCTCTTTTTAAAAATTGTTGACATTATTACAGATGTCCCCCATACCTCCCTCCCCCTTGGTCCCCTTCCACCCTCATTCATTCTCAAACAGATGTCTATGGAATAGCTATGTATATGCCAGATGTAACAGGTGCCGAGAGTAGAAAGAAGGAAACAAAAAAGACACTTCTGGACCACACATGTGGCCTGCGGAAGAGTCTGCAAGTTTTGTCTAATACATCTTCTTTCCTTTTTCTTAGGAATATGAATAGAATTTTCTGATATTCAGCTGGGTACAGTGGTACCTGGGATAAAGACCACATTTCTCCCTGCCCACCCAGCTAGGGGGGCCTTGTAAATAAGTGATGGCCAACACGTGTAAGGAGATGTTTCACGTATGCGTTCTGGGAAGAGTCCATGAAGAGAAAGGATGAGCACTGCTCTGTCCCTTCCCCTTTCTGCTGGCCAGAATGTGGACGCAGTGAGGACTTGGACAGCCACTCTGGACCGAGGAGGCATACCACGGAAAGTGGAATAGCAAAGCGGAAGGAGCCTGGGAGTTTTACAACTTCTGGAAACTGCTGTACTTGCCCTAAATGGCATTTTTATTGTTGTTTTTAATAAATAGGACTTTATGTAATTAAGTTCTTGATAATTTGGGGTTTCTGTCATTCATTTGCACTCAGGACTAACCCTAACCAATAGGGGCATACAATAGCCCTAAAATTGTTATTACTCTAGGTTGAGGTTCTTTTTTTTTTTGGCCTATGGATGTCCAATTGCTCTAGCACCATTTTTTGGAAAAGCTATCCTTCCTCTACTACATTGCTTTTGCACCTTTACCAAGAAGCCAGTTGGGCATATTTGTGTGGGTCTGTTTCATTCATTCCTTTTCATTATGGAATATTCCACTAGATGGGTATATCACAATGTCTTTATCCATTCACTTGCAGTTGACATTTGGCTATATATATATATATTTTTTATTTTGGCTATTATAAATACGATTACCATGAACACTTACATACCAGTTTTTGTGTGGACTTATGCTTTCGTTTCTCTTGGGTAAATATCTAGGAGTGAGATGAAGGGATTGTATAGAAAGTGTAGTTTAATTTTAAAAGAAATGTCTAAACTGTTTTCCAAATTGGCTGTACTATTTTGCATTCCCACAAGCAATGGACAGGAGTTCCATTGTTCTACATCCTTGTCAACACTTAGTATGGTCAGTCTCTTTGATGATAGCTGCTCATAATGGGGTGCTCCTGCTATCTCATTGTGGACTTAAAATGCGTTTCCCTAGTGACTGATGATGTTGAACACTTTTTCATGTGCTTACTTGCCATCCTTTTTCCCATTTTTTTTGTCTTATTAGTTGTGTGTTTAAAAACTACCAAATAAGTATTTTGAGGGAGTTTTTCTCCAAAGGAATCCTGAAGTGGTTCTTCCCAGCTTCAAAGGCTCTTAGGTCATCAAGAGAACAAAAGTTACTCCTCATTTAAAAAAATATATATAGCCCTAACCAGTTTGGCTCAGTGGATAGAGCGTCGGCCTGCAGACTCAAGGGTCCCAGGTTCGATTCCAGTCAAGGGCATGTACCTTGGCACATACCCAGTAGGGAGTGTGCAGGAGGCAGCTGATTGATGTTTCTCTCTCATCGATGTTTCTAACTCTCTGTTCCTCTCCCTTCCTCTTTGTAAAAAATATCAATAAAATATATTTAAATATATATCTGAGAGAACAACTTTCCTAATGCATTTGGTATATATACAAGGTGGAACAAAAGTAGATTTACAGTTGTGAGGATGCAAAACACAGAGTTTGTTCCTGCACTATTATTTATTAACTAGAGGCCCAATGCACAAAAATTCATGCAAGGGTAGGCCTTCCTTCCCCCGGCTGCTGGCACCGGCTTCCCTCCAGCACCCGGGACCTGGGCTTCCCTCCTCTGGCCGCTGGCAGGCACCCGGGACTCAGGCTGCTTCCCTCCGCCCTAGCTTCATCAGGAAGGATGTCCGGTCTAATTAGCACATTACCCTTTTATTATCATAGATTACTGTATTATTTTCCATATAAACCACTGTAAACCTACTTTTGCCCCTGCCTGTATTTGGACTTCATGTACAGAACTAAGTGGCTTATAAGAGGGGAAATAACAGAATAATGGGAAAAAACATAGTGCTTACTGCTCATCCTTTGGTGAATCAAAGCGAACATAACATTTTGGTGGTCATATTGCTAATGGAATGTGAAGGACTTACCTTCTTCAGGTCAGCATATTTAGTGAATAACTTTTTTTAGTAATTTTTCTGAACCCTCTTAAAGATGACCATTCCTTCCTCTAACTATGAAAAGCCTCTCTCTGTTGCAAAAGATGGCATGCATCTTCTAGGAACAGCATGGGTATGCCACAAACCCAGAAGTGCAGTGGCATTAAGAGAGGGATGGAGGGCAGTGGGATCTTTTATCTTGCTTTTCGTTTCAACCCATTAGATTTGAGACCAGGGTCCTCCAGGCACTCCAAGACCGATGATGCCAATCCAGGAGAACAAGTTAATCACATCGTGAAAGATGTAAAAGTACTTACGTACGGGGCAATCCTTCTACTTTGTGTAAATCAACCACGAGAGCACATTTCATTAAAATAAAGGAGAATTCTGTCGACATCGGTGAAATGTGCCACCTCAAAGAGAATAAACTTCATATTTGGAAATAATTCCAACAAAAGTTGCATGACATCACAGAAACCATACAGAAGTCAGCAATTGGTTACATTGTTTAAAATATATAAAATGTATTTACAGATTAATTCGATTGCATCACAACTCTCAGAGGCCATATAACATAGTAAATACAGATTGGGCTGTAGAATCACTTGCAACCTCTCTGGCTTTCTGATATTGAGATTTTTCATCTATAAAATAGAGATAATTATACCAGATAGAATGTGAAAATTAGTGATATGTAAATAAAGTGTCCTCATCTCTGCTTGGCTCACAGTAAAGTTTCCATAAGTAATAAAAACTATTCTCACATTTCAGTCTTCCTAATTTACAACTTAGGTTAACCACTTAAAAATGAGAAGTGATCACTGTGATAAGGTTTTTATTTTAATGTTACGTTTTGTTATACAATGTTTTCATTAATTGGACACTTACTATGTGCCAAGCTGTGTGCTAAGTGCTTTATATATGAATCCTCATAAAACTAACATGAGGTAGGTTTCCTTATTTTTATTTTACAGAAAACAGAGACACACAAAGGTGAAGCAACTAGCTCAAGACTTTTCAGTTAGTAAAAGGCAGCGCTTGAATTCAAACCAAAGCCAGACTCTGACACTGGTAATTTAACCACTACACTCTCCTGCCTACCACCCTTATTTTTATTTGCATTCTAAGCTTTACCTAATCTAAAACCCACCTTGTCTTAAACCTGCCCTCAGCTACGCCTGCAGACATCATTGAATATATTATTCATCTAAATGATTGGAATTGTAACACGTATAAACTTGAACCACCTCTAGGGTTTTCTCCCCTACAGGGCCTAGAATTTAGAAGCTGACTTGTTTCAATTGGTTATTCCATTCAATTAAAAAGTATCAGAAAATTCCCAAGGACCAGTGTAGAGAATGGATATTGATATGTAAAAATATGTCTAATTTTTAAATGAACATGTTGAAAAGAAATGAATAAGTCTGAGTATTAGCCTTGTAACTTTATTTTTTCTTTACTTTTGTATCTTCGAACTCTTAACATTCTTAATTTTCAAACTACAATATTGATTACTGTTTCAAAAATCAAAATTCCCCGTGTCACAAGCTTTTTCCTTTTAATCTGGCCTCTACCTGCTTCAAGGAAATAGAGGCTTCTTATTCCATGATCTGAACATGAAGGAATTCCAAACCTGCTGTAGAAGGAGGGAATTAAAGACAAGGGCCCACCTGCTTCTAGTGTGTGTGTGTGTGTGTGTGTGTGTGTGTGTGTGTGTAGCTCAGTTCTCGTTTTTAAGTATGCCTTTAAGGCTTCCTATAATGGGTGAGTATACAACTTTACTGTTGCATGAATGGTATTACAAACAGCTTTACTTATACAGAATATAACTTTAAATGAGGTCTCCTTGAGACAGGGTCCCGCTAATTAGATTGTGAACTATTAGAGTCAAAGGCAGTTTTCTTTGTATCACTTGCAGCAAGTAAAGAATGCTATAATCTCATTAGAATAATAGAACCTGGACTTTAGCATTCATGCAGCCCAATTATTCAATGAATCCAGCTTTTTGAATAGCCCAGTGACTAGAGTTTCCTAATTCAGGTGGCAACTAATTCTATTGCTGAATATTTCCAATGGTTATTAAAAAGTGAAAGAAAAAAGAAATTCCAATATTGAACCAAAACCTGGTCATTTGTATCCTTTTTTTTTTCACGTAATGGCTATTCAAGTTTTGAGCACATCGTTTGCGTTTTCCTTTATACCTCTCCTATCTAGATAAAAAGTCCCTAGTAGGAAATATCAGAATCTCTGGAATGACTGCAGGATTTGGGGAGACTTTTTCAAACTACACAACTGCCTGGCAATCAAATTGTCTAGCTGTGGAATCCTACAGACCCCAAGGGCAAGGAAAGAGGCCCACTGCTGCAGGTGAGGTTCTCCCAGCAGAGGATCCTGAGAGAGAGTTGAAAGTACACAGGGTTATTGGAAGGTAAGAGTTATAAGGAAAAGGGCAGGAAGCAGAACTGGGCAGGCAGAAGGCGATCAGACTTGACAGCCAGCCAGCCCCGTGAGGAGCTCTGCCCAGAGATCACTGTAGGAAGAGTCTTGCCTGAGGGGAAATGGCTAGGCCTTTGCACCGCCACCTTGTTCATTCCCCAAGATGACCTCGACTTGAAAAGCGGAGGCAGGTCCTGAAAGAGCTGACAGCCGGAGGCTGCTGGGCATTTGCCACAGCTGGCCAGGGAGTCCTTTGCTGAAGAGGGCTCTGAGCAACTCACGTGTGTCTGCCCCCAGAGGGGAGGAATGGAGGAATCTGGCAGACATTGTAGAGAAGTCTTGACAAGTCTTAGTAATTGGTCAGGTATGAAGATGAGAGGTTAAAGATAACTCTGATGACTAGAATAGCACTGCCAGCAATAGACAGCGTTTGGTTGGGATAGAATCTCTTTCCACCAAACCCACAGCTGCCTTCTACTAGGCCAATTATTTCCTGCATAAGTTGCCAAAGGCTTGTGCCCTTTCTGTGGAGTGACCAACCATGCTCCTGAGCTGCCACTGCCAGGGCCAGCCAGGGGGTCACCACAGCCCGAGGCACAGGTGGCTGATGTAAACTGTACCGTTTTGATTGGGGGCAAACAAACTCAGTACTCCCGCTTTGAAAGACTCAAATATACAGGAGAGGTGGAAGCCTGCTCAGGCTGTATCCCAAAGGACACTGAGCTATTGGTGTCCTTCTCTCCGACTGCACTGAGCTATCTAGAGAGCAGTGGGACCCATAGGCCCTGTGGTTGCCCGAAGAGGCAATATGCTCTTTGCTACCCAATATCCTTGCAGGAAATCCAGTCATCACAAGTGACCTCGCCACGTTCATTCCTTAAAGAGCCTGTCCTTTGAGATTCAAAATGACCATGCTGGTGGTTATACCTTCTTTCTAAAAGTGGGTAAAAAGGTAAGGATGGACCTGAACCTCCAAGACCTGCCCCTCAGTTCCAAGGTTAACTTTGGTAAACCGTGAACACATTCAGCTTATTTTTCCCACAGCAGGAGCTGTCCACACCCCACAGGCTGATCTGTCTGCTGCACTTTTCTGACATTCCGAAAAGCTATGCGGCTACCCAACGTCGCCCACAGGGATTGTTTTCTGCATCATTTTGCTCCCTTGCACTGAGTCCCAAAAGATGGAGTGACTTGTGCAGTGAACTTTTTTGCTTTGCCATAAAGCAGTCCTACCGTCTTGTTCTTCCAATTATTTGTTTGTTTGCTTAAAATCAGCAACAACCAGGTTCACTTTATTTTTTTTTTTTTATTTATTTTTTTTTTTTTAAATATATTTTATTGATTTTTTACAGAGAGGGAAAGGAGAGAGATAGAGAGCTAGAAACATCGATGAGAGAGAAACATCGATCAGCTGCCTCCTGCACATCTCCCACTGGGGATGTGCCCGCAACCCAGGTACATGCCCTTGACCGGAATCGAACCCGGGACCTTTCAGTCCGCAGGCCGACGCTCTATCCACTGAGCCAAACCGGTTTCGGCCAGGTTCACTTTAGTATGTGGTAACAGCAAGGACTCAAACGAAACAGGCAAAAGAACCTAGTGAGAGTCCTCAGGTGTATCTTGTGGGTCCACAGTTTCATCTAGGCTCAAGTGGACCAAGCAGGGAAGCTAAGGACCCAGAAGCCAAGCCTGGCCATGGGCCCATTTCTTTCAGAGGTCCAGCTCCACAGGTTCAAACCCCCAGGAAGTCCAGGTAGACCCAGAGGATCCCGCTGGCTTTCCTACTTCCTAGCCCCTTGCTTCTTTCTCTTTCACAGGTTCCTTCTTATTCCCTTCCTCTCCCCTAGAGAAAAGGTGTTTTCTTCAATATGTTAAAAAATATGTTCTCATGCATTCAGGAAAGGAAATAATGTTCAAATAGCAGCTTGGAAAATTGTAGATGAACTTTTTCTACTAAAAGCTTTTTTAGCAGAAGTAATGGGAGGTAAGAAAGGAGTGTGTGTGTGAAGAGGAGGGAGGAACAGTATAATGACTTAGTCACCCAGGTAACCATCTCTGAGTGGAAGAAAATTATCATGGCTCCTCAGTAGTAGGAGAAAAAAAGAGGCTATGATCTCTCTTTTTTTCAGTGTACTACGTTTGGGAAAGGTTGGGAACAGGAGGGGGTATTAATATTGATTGGTGCCTCATTTATGTTGTGTTCAGTGCCAATTTGTACAGGAATAAAAGGCTGAGGGAACTAGTTTAGACCTTACCTTCAGTTACATACCTACCCTTGGCAGTGTGGCATCCCCACTATTTAGCAGCATGCAGGAGCTTTGTCTTTTGCTCCCGTGACCTTACTATGAGGATCGCCACCTTTTTATTGTGGGCTTAACAGGCAGGCACTGTGTTCAACATTCTGCACTAATTTCCTTATTTAATTCTTTAAATTTTTTTTTAATTTTTAAAATACATTTTTGTTGAGTTCAGAGAGGAAGGGAGAGGGAGAGAGAAAAATAGGAACATCAATGATGAAAGGGAATCATTTTGATCGGCTGCCTCCTGCACACCCCCTACTGGGGATTGAGCCCGAAACCAGGGCATGTGCCCTGACCGGACATGGAACCCTGACCTCCTGGTTCATAGGTTGATGCTTAATCACCTGGCCACACCGGTCAAGCTCTTATTTCATTAAGACAACCCTACAAGGTCTGTATTATTATATTCCGAGGAAGCAGGGCTCGGAGAGGTAAGGTAACATGCTCAAAGTCACACTGCAGAGACTGGAGAGAAACCTGAATGTCCCACACCTGAATTCTAAGCCCCTCCTGCCTGCCTCTCGGACTGCTGTGACCCGGATTTCCTTTGTGTTCTAAGGAAGCGCTGAGCATGCTCCTCATTCCCTCTTCTTTTTTTTTCTCCCCCCCCCCTTTTTCCAAATGAAGTGTAAGCATTTCTGATAAAACTCAGGAACGGGCACTTTAATAAGCATTTAGAGTGGAAAATGTCACATCTTCCCCTCCTTTTCAGATCTTCAACCCAGCACCAGATGACCAAGCCTCTTCTGAACTCTTTGATATTTTGCTTACATCACTCCAAAAGCTCCAATTTCTCTTTGAATCTGATCTTCACACACGCTCGCACACACACACACACACACACACACACACACACATCCTTCGTTTCTTGTGGATTCCTGTAATTCCTTAGCATTTTATCCACATTTCTGATCTTGTACCCATCATATTGCATGTCCTTTGCTCAGCCCATATGTTTGAACCCTTCATAAGCTGGGCAATGTTCAGTACCAGGGATTCAGACAGAAGTCAATAAATGAAAATCTCTTCACTGTGGAGCTCGCATTCCAGTTGGGGGGAAACGGACAAGAACATGGTAAAATATAGGGCATGTCATGCGGTGATAAGTGATATGGATAAAAATGATGCAGGAAAGGGGGCGGGAATAGTGGGAGAAAGGGAGTCAGTGATGGGTCTTTTTATTATTTGTTTGCTCATGTGCCTTCTCAAGAACAGACACCAAGCCAGCTGGGGTCTTGAACTCCTCACTTTTCATACTGCCTGGCCTTGTGAGACTCCAGAAATGTTGTTTGAACATAGAAGGCCAGCTACATGGTACTCAACTGGGATGAAGATAGTTTGCCTTTCATAGCTTTTGATGAAAGAAGCATTGGTTGTCCTGCTAATGGCCCTTCCCAGAAGGAAGTGGCTGTTTATTTTTGGGGTGGGTTCTCCACTTTCTATGGTTTTATCAGGGCCCAGTGTACACTGGCAGTTTTAAGCAGAGCTTCAGCATAAGCCCACAGAGAACAAAAAATAGACAGACTTGGTCAGGGACAATGAAGCTTATTCCTTTTATGGAAGAGATGAGAAATTAGAAGGCAAGAAATAATGCCAGTGTCAGAAAAGGAGACAAGTAAAAGCAGTGAAAGGAAATTACAAAGAAACAACAACAGAAAAATGTAAAAGAGAATGGATTGGTAGTAGAAGCCAAAAAGCCACGATAGGAGAAACCCAGAAACCATAACCTCGATGAAGCGCAGGAAACTAGAAGGAAGATGGTGGAGCAGGGAGAAGGGGAAGCATCCAGTATTGAACCCAAGGCAGAGGATCCGAATTCATTTCTACTTCTTGACTCATTGTGACTATCTCTGAAAGTCTGGCAAAAGCTTATATCTCCTCCCACTGCTACAACTATCCTTATTAATCTTCACAGTCTTTCGCATCAGAGAGATGGACTTCGGATAGGAGCACCTACCTCATGGATAAGCCTTTTATGTGGCAGATGGGTCAGGAAGCACAGTGGGTGTGGGTGTGGCACAGTGGGTGCTGGATAAAGTCAAAACAGGTCTTCGCTCATGAAAGTCAGCCGTGGGAAACAGAAATAGGCAAATGTGAAATGTTACGAGGCCTGTAAGGAAAGCTTTGCCCATTCCACATGAAAATACGTCTCAAAAATAGTCAAAGGCAAGGGTGAGGTTGTTTTTAAAGACCATTTAATGACCATTTGAGTGTATCTAGTGTCTCCCACAGCGGGAGGGTTCTTGTCTAGTTCTAGCGGGTGGCACCAGCCACACCTGTCTTTTGACCCCTCATCACCCTGGGGAGAGGGAGAGGTGAACATGTCAAGTGACTGCCGCTCAGGTGGCTGCACATAAGTGGCAGTTGGCAGTCAGGTTGAAGGACGAGAAGATGAGTACGGGAGGGCACTGGTCAGGGCTCCATATTGCTCACCACAAAATGCCAAGGACTCCTTCTTATGGGAGCACTTCTGTCCTCTCCTGAAGATATTACATCAACCTGAGGCCTTACTTTCACTATCTCAGAGGGATGGGGATTAGTATTGTCTACTATAAATGTATTCTGGTAAAACCAGGTATTTTTTCCTTTTCACAAAAGCTCTGCGAGTAAATGGAGTCACAACGTAGTCAAGTTAACTTCCTCTGAGTCTCACTGCTAGTAATTGCTGGAGTCAGAATGGGGACCCAGCTCTGACTTGTTCGTACACTTCTCCGTACACCTGGCTGCTCGGTGGTTTCACACCGGGGTCGCTGCAGAGCACCAAGAGGGTGAGGCCCTGGGTGTAACAGAGAGGGGTAGGGTTGTTTGCCCCATACATGTCTGAAGACTTCCTCCCCAAATTAAAAAAAAAAAAAAAGAACATGTTTTGTGTTGGCATATTTAACAAATCATACACACAATTTAAGATGAGATATTCATAAAGCTTTTCAATTGTATCTTCATCAAAATAAAATTTTGAACGTGGTTATAAGATCCTTACAGTGAATATTATTCTACATCTGTCCATTTACCTCTTCCATGGGTACTTGATCTAACATGCCCACTGCTGCTTCTTTGTTTTTTGTTTTTTTAAAGCATCATTGCAAGGAACATCTAATTATTAACCTTGAGAAATCAAATATGTGGAGCTATCAAATAAAAAAATGGTCCTGGCTTCATGGCCGATCCAGGGCGGGGGCAGGGCAATGACTAGACCAATCTATATTTTCTGGAACGCTTACAATCTACAACAAAAAGTGCATCCTGGCAGGAAGTGCTTCAATTATTAAGATCAGCGCAGTGTTTGCCCTGAAGACAGGCTCTGAGAATATGACCCAGGAAGGGAGTCTGCTTCAGCAGCAATCAGTCGAGCATTATCTTTCAAAATGTTCACAGATGAATGGATAGAGGGGTAGCTGGCTTATGCGATGCCAACACCCCAAGGACTGTTTGGTTAGTTTGTTTCATGGAGAGTTGACGACAACGAAAAGAGTGCAGATACGTTATCCATGTGGGAGGTCCCACGGGCCATGGAGGTGACTCTGGTTTGCTGACTCCGCAGGAAACAAGGACACGGTGGGGGAGAGCTGGGCGGACTTGCAGATGACCACAATGGGATGCTGTTTTCTCGGCCCAAACTTGCTTCCTGGTGACATCATCAGTTGGGTGGTTTCCAGAGCTACAGGGGATCCAAGGAAGGGAGAGGGAATAGAAAACGCGATTCCTAGGAGAGCGGCTGTCTTCCAAAGAAAAGAATGCATAGGATAAAACAGTGTCATTTAAAATCCCAGGAAAATGATAGAAAAGGTGCGGTCGGTGCCACGCCTTGGGGTTTCTGAAAAATAAAGAGGCTATTTTAAAAAAAAACAGTAACCACTTTTTCGTGCCTTAGTTTTAAGGGTCACTGTGCCTGGTGAGGATGTTGTCGGCCGGTGGCCCTGAAGACTTGAAGACCAGTTTCATGACACAGCCCCAAGGTGGGGAGGGAGGGGAGGATTGGGCTTGGGTCTCAAGTTTAAGAGCTTCGCCTTTATCTTCAGATTAAGTTAAAGACATAGTCACAAATTGCCCAATGGGATTACAATAAAATGATCCTCATATAACTTGACTCGAGTCCCATACTAAGCCACACCAATAATTGTGTGTTATGAGTTAATATTGTAATAAATTCTGCAATTATTTAGCTTTATTTTGTTGCATTATTATTATTTACCATTAATTATTTTATTGTTACTGATTGCATTGTATTTCGTATGTGTGTACGTGTTAAGAGTTTCAAATGATTGCCCTCGCTGATTTGGCTCAGTGGATAGAACTTCTGCCTGTACACCAAAGGATCCCAGGTTTGATTCTGGTCAAGGGCACATATCTTGGTTGCAGGCTCCTCCCTGGCCCAGCCCCTGGTCGGGACTCATGCAGGAAGCAACCAATGGATGTGTCTCTCTTATATACTCTCTGTCTTTCCCTCTCTCTTATACAATCTCTAAAAAGCAAAGGAAAAATATCCTCGGGTGAGGATAAAAAAAAAAAGAAAAAGAGTTTTGACTTATTAAAACTAATCATTTTTTAAAAACGCTACATATGTTCACCCTATTTTGAATTGTCTCCAATGAAAGAAAATTAGACCTGGAGCTTCAAAGGATGGCAGTGACTCCAGCCTTTTTTAACCCCCCAGAGGCCTTGTCTAAAACCAAGTGCCCCTTTGCTAGCTATCCTTCAGGCCATGACCTTCACACACACACACACACAGAGAGAGAGAGAGAGAGAGAGAGAGAGAGAGAGAGGGTGAGGGAGAGAGAGAGAGAGACTTCAAGTCCATTTCCACTTGGAAGGATGGAAGGAAGCAAACGAAAATGCTTGTTAAGACGCAGGAAGTTGTCAGCGTGCTGGAAAGCTCTTGAATTAGAAGGCATAAATTACAGTGTTCCTGAATTTGTTAGAATTACAAAGCACACTTGGCCACTGATGTTGGAGATATGGTTTTATGTTTTGCAGGACACAAAGATTTTCAGGCGTTTTGCCCAGATATTTGGTCTGGGATTCTGGGGACCGCATCCCTCCCACCCTGGGGTGAGAGGTCCTTGCCCAGCTCCACCGCCGACACCCCTCACATCTACCCTCTAACACACGAGCAGGAATTTGGCCCTGTCTGTCGATACTTAAGGGGAAAGACACAATTTGTCCTTTAGAAAGGCAAAGATGTATCTCGAGAGAAATCCTCAGTGTATCGAGAAATCATCTTCTGTGATGATTAAAATGAAGCAATGGGTATGAAGACTTCCTGGAACAGTTTAGAAAGATGAGGAATATGAGAAAGTTGTTTATGAGACAAAATAGTAGTTGACGAGGTTTTTTCCCTTTCTTTCTCACCCTTTTTCTGATAATGGGGGGTACTGCTTGCATTCACGAACACTTAATGGACACACAAGCCTTTTTATAGTGTTGATGGTTTATTCTTAACTTGGTTCCATTCCTTAAAAGATGCTATTAGTAACTTGGACTCTCTCTGTGTTAAAAAGTGCAAACAATTTAGAACAAATATCCATCAGCATATTTATAATGAACAATGATTAATTTTAAAGAGAAAGTATACCGAGCACAATCACTTTGTGGCTAAACTAAATCACACAGAAAGAATACCTTTCATATTCTTAAATATGTTACTTTTGACCTGTAGAGTATTAACACGAAAACTTAATTTAAAAAAATCTCTCTCCCCCTCTACTCTACAGGACTAACACAATCTTATTTTTCTAAAAGCAGATAAACTCCTTTTCTCATGAATGCCACTTTTTTTCTCCTGTGCCTTTGGTTCTTTATCCCGGCAAGGAGTTTCAGCTTCTACTGATCTTGTAAAAACTCAGAACCCACAGGCAGTGTCTAAGTCTCCCCTTTAGGGCTGAAGCCTCCACAGGAGCGACAGGGGGCCGGCTCTGATTCGTCCCCCACAGCAGCCACATGCTGGGTGGATGCCAAGTCAATATTTGTTGACCCAAGTGTCCAAACGCAAGTCATTCTTGAGGTTCCGCGGACGTGTGCTGGTTATTTATTAAGCGCCCACAATGGGTCAGAGAGTCAATGAATTTCAGAGCTGGAAGGGTTTTGAAAGGTGACCTGGTCCAACCTCCTCATTTTATAAACAAGGAAATTGAGATGCCGAAAGAAGGGCCCTGCACAAGGTCAAACACCTAGTGAGCAGGGGAGCTGGAAGCGACACTTTCGCCGGCTCCTTCCTCCCACCGCTCAGCGCTTTGCTGGTCAGACCTGATCCCTGCTCGCTGGACATTTATAATCGAAGGACACCAAGTGTTCGTAATGGACGATGTTGCGCGTAATCAGATTGGTGGAGTTGGGATCCACTTTTGGATGTAGGGGGAAACTGTGATAAGACAGAAAGAAGCAGAAAAAGAAACACCCCATCGCACATATTTTTTAAAAACTATATGGATTGACTTTATTTATATTCTACTTTGTTCCGAAAAAGATGTTAAGAAGCTTTAAAATAGACACACAACATAGCAAGATAAAACGGATAAGAACAATACTACAAAAAAACAAGTAAAAAAAATGACAAAAAGGCAGTAAAGGAAATGGGGAACCAGAGTGAGGTCAGTACACAATACATGCCCTCACGCCCAGGTCCTGGCTGCAGAGAGGCTAGAAATTTGTGGCTCAGTCTCCTAGCGAGAGGTCGGAACTGTGACAAGATTCCCGATTCCCAGATGAACACAAACCACCCTGGAAAAGTGCTCACTTTCCCTGAAGCAGGTTAGTCTAAGCTGGAATCGGAATCACAGCCCTTTCGAGGTGTTGGGGGTCATCGAGTTCAACTCCCTCTCCAGGAACAAACGGAAACTTCTCAAGGTCACAGCTCGCCACTGGGTCCACTGGACTTGGAAGAGGAAGGGCTCTGGGAATCTTTTCCACAGCAGACCTCAGGAGAAAGTCGGGGTGCATCTTGATGAAAACACAGATACCCTTTGACCTGGCAGAGGAGTCATGCTCCTCCTTTTTGAGTGTCGGACACCAGGGGCTGGCTGGATAGCAGTCACCCCACACACACATACACCCCCCACCCTCTAAGTGTAGAAGACTTCTCCAGGAGTTGGTCTGAGGCCCAGAGGGACGGCCACCCAGCCCGCTCGCCCAGAGGGAAGAACCTGGGGCCAACTTCTAAAAAGGTTGTTTATCTTGACTGGCTGGCAGGATTGGTTAAAACATGCAGAAATGACCATTTACAGTTCTAAATGCTCAGTATCTGAAGGCGGAGGCTTAATGACTTGTGAGGAGAGGGAGAGGGGAGCGGAGGTTACTGAAGGGACAATGGACTCCCACCTACCTTTTACCTCTTAGGGAAGACACAGAAGAGAACAGCCGGCTCCCTTTGCCTTTAAGAGTTGAGAGTAAAGGTGTATTAAGTTTGCTTTGCAGTAGAGGGGGTGGGAAATCTATGTTACAAAAAGGTAATTTGTATTTTAGTTTTTATTTCTCATGTTGTTTCCTAGTCTACCTAGGAAATTGTTGTTGAGAACAATAAAATGGAACTGGGACAAGCTCAAAAATGTTTAGGATTAGATTGCACCACAAGGGGGAGGGGAGGGGAATATATAGACAGATAGAGAGAATTTTTTCAATTTTAAACTTTTCTCTTTGATCTTGATTACCAAAGTATTACCTAATCATTGTGGAAAATGCAAGAAGTAGATTTTACAGGAATAGAGGATAAAATTGTCTTTAATCTGATTCATCTTAAGGTTCTGGTAAATCTCCTTCCATTTTTGTTCTTATGCATTCTTTTTACACGTAATTATGATTCAATTGGAAAATTAACTAATTTGAAAAATCAATTTCAAGATAGTTCTTGAAGTTGCTTCTTGTCATCATTCTTGCAGCCTAGAAGATTGGATTTCCTCAGCAATAAGACTGTAAAAGTAATGATGCTGATTATAGCAAATCGCTCAGAACTTAACCATCTAAAGCAGCGGTTCTCAACCTGTGGGTCGCGACCCCTTTGGGGGTCAAACGACCCTTTCACAGGGGTCGCCTAAGACCATCGGAAAACACATATATAATTACATATTGTTTTTTGTGATTAATCACTATGCTTTAATTATGTTCCATTTGTAACAATGAAATTGGGGGTCACCACAACATGAGGAACTGTATTAAAGGGTCGCGGCATTAGGAAGGTTGAGAACCACTTTATTAAAGGAACAAGTCCTCTTCAAAGTAAGTTGGGAGGCAGTGACATCATACCACCACACATTAATTTGAACACTGCTGACATAGCGCACAACATTCCTGGAATTCCTCCTGTGGCTTCGATTTCTGACTCTATGGCATTTTCTTTTGAACATTATCAGATTGACAAGTCCTCTTGCTTCCAGAGTGGGTTTGATATTTAGAAACTGCCAAAGGTTATCAGGATTCAGGTCTGAGGAAGAGGTATGTGATTTTTCAAGCTGTGGAGTACTGTTTTGGGTCAAGAACATGTTGAGTCCAACATGTAATGACCTTTCTTTTCTCACATGGTAAAAGGTTTTGAAGAGGACATGTTGCAGTTGAAGGGAGCTATGCCCTCTCTCTATGAATCTCGAGGAATTCTATAGCGTAAAGAGGCCAATAGTCTCTGTAGGACTAATTCACATTGGGTTCTCTGACATGTAATTACACCTTTGGTGGCCAAAAGCTATTTGTTTTACAAGCTCCATGATAATTCTATTCTCAGTTGCTAGCAGTTTCATGTTCAAATGTAAGGTAGTCACTGAGGCAAATTGTTCTTAACCATTTAATTAGTTAAAACCACACATAGCATTGCCATTATCTCAAGATGTAGAAGGCTTCATGCTTTAATTATCCTGTTACTCAAGTATAATGTTCTTTCTATTCATTCCAGCCCGA
Organism: Myotis lucifugus; assembly: GCF_000147115.1. NCBI lineage: Eukaryota > Metazoa > Chordata > Mammalia > Chiroptera > Vespertilionidae > Myotis > Myotis lucifugus. The sequence continues at coordinate 681,595 of NW_005871433.1, read as the reverse complement.
ACATTCTTTCCCTAGCTCTCACATCAATCTGGTAGCATAAAAGAGAAAATTAGATGCCCCTGTTTGTCAGTACAGATTGTTAATATTTCTGAAGGTTGCATAGAGTCATGTGTTGCCTTCTGAATTCTCAAGCTTGCATAATATTTCAAGTACAAAGTAGAACTCTTCTCAGTGTTCTTTTATCATGTTTCTTATATTTGACAGCAAAGGATTGTAAGGGTGCCAGGGATCTTCTGAAGTTAGAGTTTCTGCTTCTTAACATCTTTCAGAATAGGTGAACACCCAAAAATGTGAGCCAGTTTCTGTCTAGCTATTCACAGGGTTAAAATGGGGGTATATTTGCAAGCATATTGCTTTTTTAGTATATTAAATGTTTCCTTCCTACAATGAATGAGACTTCCAAAGGCTCCTTAGGCACTCAGGTAATTGGGCCCATGCATTGCTCTTCTTCCCTTCAGACAATGTTTGCAATCACATGTGAATGTTTCCCACGTCCTGTGTGGTTCAGGGTTCGGGCTCTGGAAGAGGAGCTGCATGCAAATGAAAGAGACAAGACAAGAAATAATAATTAGGAAATTGGGGGGCCAGGCGAGAGCCCATCCCAAGAGGATGGACTCTGCTTGTGCTCAGGCCTTGCCATCCTTTTATTCAGTTTGGGATCCACCTATAGCCCTTAGGCAGGCAGTTTCCAGTCACAGACAATCTTATCAGTAAGGACTTACATGACTATCTGGTGGGGAAGTTGCTTCAGCTACCATTGTCTGGACTAAACAGTGGGTGCATAGCCCTGACCTTTGCCAGGGCTCAAGGGTCACCAGCATTCCGGGCGCCTTGTCCACACCTCTCTGCTAGAGAAGACAATAGGCGGCTTCCCACATAACGATAGCCCTTCCCTCTTTTCCTAGTCACAGTCCATCCTTGCAACCAAACTGGGCCTTGGTTGTCCACCCTTTTTATCACTTACTGCAACACACTGGGGCATTAGGTGGCTTGATTCTGGGTAGGACCCAGATTTCAATGAATTCAGAGAACTTGTACAACCCTTCCCATTTTTCAATAAAAGGAAAGTCTGAGATGCTTCCTGCATAGTTATGCAATCAGTCCGGCTGAGAGATTATCACAATCCTGTGCAAAGAACAAAGAAGGATGTATGACACCTGAAGGTGGAATTTTCCGATTTCTATTGCTACTGTCTCATTTTAGACTTGCAGCAACAGGTAAAATCTGCTAGATATTTTAGTCAGTCTGATTCGATAGCCAGACATGTAACTTTCTCTGGTGACTCAAAATCACTTTATTATTTAGGACAATATCAGACTTCTTGATTCCTATTTTGGTATTTAGTGATCCCTGTTGGTGGTCCTTTGAAATAAATCTGATATATGGGAAGTTGGTATCATACATACATGTCCATACATTTATAATGTCAGAACAGAGAAAGTGTAATAAAAAGTCAAGTCATGGTTTTGAGGCTACGAGTCACATGGCAGCCAGAGTACTGATCATGCTGTAAATTTGAAGGACTTAGGGCATTTTACAGCCTTGATCTAAAATCTTCTACTAAGATTTCTTTTAAAAGTTAAAATAATCCACATATTTTAACAATGTAAAAATATCACAGGAGAAAAAAACTATAACCCATTGAATGACATTGGGCTAAAATGTTTATTTCAAAGGCAATCTAGAGTTTTATAAGAAAGTTCCAAATTGGACTAAGAGTAGAATAAACATGGTTTTTGCAAAAGCATCTGGTGTGGTCCAACAGAGCCAGTAGTGCTACTGGGAGCATGTCCACTAGCCTCCTCACACTTCTATGCACATTTATGCAGGGCCTCAAAAATAAATTTAAAAAGTACTTTTAAAGACATTCATAGGGAGACATCAAATAAAGTTAGCAGCCCTAACCGGTTGGCTCAGTGAATAGAGCATCAGCTTGCGGACTGAGGGGTCCCAGGTTTGATTCCAGTCAAGGGCATGTACCTTGGTTGCGGGCACATCCCCAGTAGGAGGGGGAGGCAGCTGATCGATGTTTCTCTCTCATCGATGTTTCTAACTCGCTATCTATCTCCCTTCCTCTCTGTAAAAAATCAATAAAATATATTTAAAAAAATAAAGTTAGCATATGAGACCTCTAAAATTTAACTTTGTAACACACACACACACACACACACACACACACACACACACACACACACCTCTTTTCTTCTCCTCAACCCCCTTCTTTAAAGTGGACTAACCAGACTACAGCATTCTCATAAGAAAAGCAAAGGGAGTAACCTTTTAAAGCAGAATTGTTTTATTTATTGTTCAGATCAAATCCTTTAGAAGGATTTTTTTGGTGAATACCTTGAATATGCGAGAGATGATAAAAACCACAATAACCAAATATCTATAAAAGATGAAGTGTGTCAAGTGATCAGGACAGGAATCTCTTACTTCCTGTTTGGCATCCCCTGTGTTGCTTTGGACCAACCAGATTCCACTTTGTTTCGGTTTCACCAACTCTAAGGGGGAAAGCAATCCCTGCTTCCAGAAGATATAAATACAAATGCATTATTGTCTTGACTTGAACTCTATCCTCATCACCATAAATATGAGAATAGAATCATTCTGAGCCTTAATAGCTCAGTTATTTTAACACAACAAAATCCCGGTGGAACAAAAGAATGGGGAACATACACTTATGCTTAAAATAAAATAACATTCACTTATGTTTACCCTGTAGTACATTCCCACAAGGACCAAATCTAGTTTAAATGAGATGCTTAGAAAATTCTCCAGCTTGAAAAATTTCACTTACAGGAGTGTGCTGACAAAGAGGTATTTCATTTCTCTTCTGCCCCTACAGAAGGCTGATTACTCATTCCCAGCCTTTCCACTCCCAGGTGACTCCACCCAACATGACCAAATAAAGCAGCCCTGCAAGTGAGTTTTCCTCCTATTTACTGGAACTGTTTAGTGAACAGGAGGATTTTTTTTTTCTTAAAGGACTAGCTGGTTCTATTTCCTTTTTTGACACTCCTGACTCATCAGTTAAGGAGAGAATTGGAAGCATATAGGATAGTGATTCTCAAATTTGGTGCACAACAGAATCAGGAGGGGACATTACAAAATAAAGGTGGCCCATTAACTGGCCTGGGCATGAGGATTTCAAAGTTCCTCAGGTGAGTATAATGAGTGTGTATTGCGGTGGGGGGAGTTGTTGAAGACCACCGTTGGGACCTGACATTTGTGCTCCCTTAATTCCGGAAGCCACAGCTGATAGTAAAATTCGCTGTCGCTAATGGAGCACTCCCTGGACCAAGCCCTCTCTGTACGTGCTTCACATACTTGATGTCATTGTTATCCTCCCCACAACTATGTCAAGAGGTAGTGAGCATCTTCATCATCTTCATCTTCATCTTCTTGGTCAAATGCAGCAAGTATTTATTGAACATCATTATTCGTCTAGGCACCACTGTGAATAATTCATAGCTGAGTAACACACAGCTCATGTTCTTAAAAAGTTAATGAAAATGCTAATAGGGATTCATTATAACCATAATATAATGGAGTCGACTTTTCTCGAGGGAGTAAAAATTACTAACAAAGTTCAGAGGAAGAAAAGCATTCCATAGATTGGGGTTGTCAAGAAAGGTGGAACTGTAGACTCAGTGGTGTGAGAGCCAGCTCACTCTGGTCTCTAAGAACTAAGAGCTCAGTTTTCAGAAATTTCATGAGACCGTTGATATCAGGTTGGTAGCTTGAAATGGGCAATAGTGAGAGTATTTACACTATGAAAATTGGCAAACTCTACAAATCAGGACTCTTTCTATCTGCAGAGCTGGTTGTTCAATACAAACCAGTACACCTCTGATAAACCTTAAAAGATGGTAGGATTTCACCCTGGAGAGGTGCTATATGCCAGGTAGAAAGAAGAGTACGACCGAAGACAAACAATAGGAGCACATTCAAGCTTGCTCAAGTAAGAAAGAATAAAGTCTAGTTTGCCCAGACTAAAATATAAGCAGGAGAATAATAGTAATTAAGAGTGAAAGCTGAGGGAGGGATATTTTAATTAAGTCTAAAGCTTCCATGTAAAATGTCTAATGGAGGCTGACACATAGTGCTTAGAAAAGTTAACACCCTTTCTTCCCTCCCCCAACCTTTGTTTCCCAAATAAAGTTCAAACTCTTGGCATCTGAGGCTTTCTACAGGTGGGCATTTTTAAAAAATAACTGATGAGACTGGAGATCAGAGAAATTAAGAAACCAGAATATATAGTTTATTATTGAGTCTTATGGCAGTCAAGTGAGTTGAATAATGACTCTAAGTTGGTGACTGGGACAATGGGTAATGGAGGTGCCACCTGGAGAAACAAGGAAGTAGGAGAATTAGGGGAAACCTGTTGAGTCTGAGTGCTGGTTGTGCACACGTGTGGCAATACCTGGCAGCAAAGGCGGACTCTGGGGGAGAAGCCGGGGCTAGAGAAAGGTATGGTTTGCAAGTTGCCACCCGGGTTACGGTGAACATGTACTCTCTTCCATTTCATAGGATCCACAGGGCTTGAAGGGCCCTGGTTTCCCCATCTCTCATCCACTCTTGGAGTCAGGAAGCTCTGCTTCAATGAGCAGCAATCGGAGATCGAGGATCAGCTGGAGTTCACCAAAGTACTAAGATTGTACCTGATGTTCCTGGAGAGTCAGGCCAGAGTCTGGAAGTTGAGAGGCTTCTTGGTAGTATCAAACCCTGCCAGGCCCTTGAACTCTCAGTTGCTACTTTACTTCTCAGGGTGAAGGAACTCAGAAACAGCCCGGTCTTTCTGCCTCTCAGAACCAGGAAAACTTGACCTTTGGTCAAGAGAATGAGGCAGATTTCCTGAGTCCATCCCAGGTTAGGCATGACCACCTCATGAGAACGGATTGAATGTCCTTCAACTCCGGGGAGCTGGCCCAGGATAGACAGCCCACCCCTCAGATGGCTCCGTGAGCCACTTAAGGAATGGGTTTGAGGGTCAGAATAGTCTTTTTTTTAAAAAGTAGCCATTCTGTCCCCTCTCATCACGGATGGAAGTCCCAACCTGAGGATTGTGTCACCACACCTTGAACAGACTCCTGAAGGACAGAGACTAGCCAGGTGTGGAAAGCCCTGCTTTCTTCTTAAACCCCACACAAGGCTGAAGAACATCTTTTAATCCTAGACTGCGTTAAAAAAATTTCTGGGTACAGATTGTTCCAATTAAATTCTTGAATGTCAAAAGTTTCTTAAAATAAAAATTCTTAAAATAAACCAAATCAGCTGTTCTGGATTGCAGCCAGCATCAATCAAAGTACCTAACCAGATGGGACTCTAAACCAAAGGTAACAGCAGTCGTTGACAGGGTGGGGCCTGATGAGAAAAGCAAAAGGCATCGGCTAGGCCGTTTTTCCCTTTTCAAATGGCTTTTCAAAACACAGGGTAACATCCTAATAAACAAATGAATCGTGCTTCCTGCAGCACCTGTTCACAAACTCCCCAAATATGCCTGGGACTTTCTGAAAAAAGAAGCCGTCGTCCAGTTAGCAAAACAACTGAATTTACTCAGCGCGAGAGAGGAATCCAGCAGCTGCTTGTGGGAAGGCAACATGTGGGAAACATCCCTCACGCCGGTCGCCATCAGCCTGGAGGAGGGCATCGGCAAGATGCAACGTGACTTGAGCCGGCAAGCACGGCTCTCCTGCTCACCACCCCACCAAGCCCCCGCGGGCGCTTGGCACCAAGAAGATGCAGCTGTGTTAGAAATGGTTTCCTGCACAACCACTGACCACACCACAAACATAAGCCCTGCATTGAGCCTGTTATTGTCCTGAGAGCAAAAAATAACTCTGTTTGGAAAAAAGTGCTTTCTAATAAACTAAGGGGAAAGTGATGCCATCACATATCTTGCTCCCAGCTGGGTGGTGATCCTGTGAGCTGTCAGCACCAATACGGGAGAAGTGGGCGGAAAATGGCCCAGGCCAAGGTCAGATACAGACAAGGACAGAGGCAAGTGTCCAAGCCTGGGCTGTGGAGCTGTCAGCAGCTCAGGGCGTTCGGCAAGGTCAGTGTGGCGTCAACAGCCAGAGATGCCAAGTGGGAGCAGGGGTTCTTCGTTGGTGGGATGGGCAAAGAGGCCAACCAGGAGACAAGGAGACCCCTGTTCTTCCTTTGCCTGGCTCACCACTACTCATCGCTTGGGCTTCAGCTCAGACATCAGTTTCTTAAGGCAGCCCCCAGACCAGGGTCACGTCCCCTCTGATACATTCTCTTATCACCCTGAAATTCTCCTACACAGAACTCATAATTGAACTGATTTAATTGATGACTAATTTCACAGGCCTCCCTGCTGGAAAACTCCATGAAGTGGGCCCATGTCTGTCTGTCTTCTTCTTTTTTTTTTAATTTAAAAAAATATATATTTTATTGATTTTTTTACAGAGAGGAAGGGAGAAGGATAGAGAGTTAGAAACATCCATGAGAGAGAAACATCGATCAGCTGCCTCCTGCACACTCCCTATTAAGGATGTGCCTGCAACCAAGGTACATGCCCTTGGCCGGAATTGAACCTGGGACCCTTGAGTCCGCAGGCCAATGCTCTGTCCATTGAGCCAAACTAGCTAGGGCTGTCTGTCTTCTTTATGGCTACTTCTCCAGTACTTACACCACAGTGTGTGGACCATCAGTACATCTTATTAGGAGGAAGGAAAGATGAATAAAGGGCGCAAAAGAGAACAGAGAGCCGGAGGGATGGCAGGAAGAAAAAAAAAATCAGAGGTTGGTGCACACAGAGCTTCATCCAGTTCCAGATCCCCTTTCTGAGGACCTGCTGGAAGGCTTGCAAGTGTAGGTGGGCACGGCTGGCCCTGAGGGCATAGAACCCCCCCACCCCGCCCCCAGCCACTGACCCATGAAGTAGACACTTGAGAGCATATGGTTTGGAAACCAGAAACATGGATCTTTCCTAGGAAATGGTCTCATTTTATTTCTTGTTGTTTCATTTCTTGATGAGGTTTTTCTTTCTCCGATGTCTTGAGCTGAGAACAAGCTATAACCTGAAACTATAGATACTTCTCAAGGATGACAGCATGTTGAAAGAATGTAGTTAAAATGCTCATTAGAGATCATCTACAGCAAAGAACAGGGGAGATGAACAGCTTTTCTCGGTCCTTGGATTTACTCAACAGGATTTTACCGAAACAGGGTGAACCCCTGAAAAAAGATAAGCATTTACAATACCACTGCAAACCAAATCTAATGAAAGACATCTGAAGGGTACAGGCAAAGGAACAGTTTTAAGAAGCCTGCATTTTACAGGCTGAGACTTTTGCCAATAGCTTTAATATCCATAGAATTGTTGCTGTTGGCTATCAAACCAGCAGATGGGAGCCCAGCAGTGAAAAGGTGATTGGGACAATGGCTTTGGGACTATTGGCTGGGGGGGACAGTCAGTGCTCCTCAAACTTCAGTGTTCCTACAGTTTGCTTGGGGTTGAGCAGGTCTGGGCTGAGGCCAGATTCTGCCTTTTCAAGGATCTCCTGGGCCCGTGGTCGGCAAACTGCGGCTCGCGAGCCACATGCGGCTCTTTGGCCCCTCGAGTGTGGCTCTTCCTAAGCCTTAGGACTACTCTAATTAAATTAATAACAATGTATCTACCTATATAATTTAAGTTTAAAAAATTTGGCTCTCAAAAGAAATTTCAATCGTTGTACTGTTGATATTTGGCTCTGTTGACTAATGAGTTTGCCGACCACTGGCCTAGGCGATGTCCAGGCAGGTGGGTTCGGGGCCGCACGTGGAACAGAAAGGCTGTAGAGCCCTGTGGGACGGTGTGTTGCTGTGGAGAGAAGCACAGGTGAAAACAGAAAGCTCCTCCAGCGTAGGCACCATCTCCAGGAATGTTGTCTTTCCCTGCAGTCTCTCGAACACAGCAAACGCTCATGCCTTTCTATTTTTACTTAGCTTCCTTGAATTGCAAGAAATAAAGGGTCACTCAGTGCAGTTCTAGTGAAGAGGTTTGTGGTGAAGAAACTGCAAAGCAGTGAGGGTGATGGAAGCTTCTGGAAAACAGGATCTGTGGACTAGGCAGCCCTTGCAGAGTGCAGCCAGATATGGTCCAGGGCAGCTCCAAGGACCTTTGGGGCAGGGACTTGGGGAATTCTTCACCCTCTTTCTATTTTTCAAAGAGTTTGCCTCCATCTCATAGCTTGTACTACCCTGTGCTTCCTCAGAGCTTCTGCTGGCTCACAGTCTTTCTAGCATCGCCTCTGACCCAACCCTCTGTGCTGCTTCCTTCTGTGTCTCTCCTGATGGCGGGACTCCCTCTAGTTCCTACTTCAGGCTCCCAAGAGCAAGAACCAAACTGGCTTCCCCTCAGGTCAGCTGTGTCCAGGACTAGGGTGGGTGATGGACCACGTGGTCCAACCTGGCCCGGGGCAGGCAGGCGCGGCATGGTGTTCCCAGGGGCCTTTACGGATATGTGGGTGTGTATTTGTCTCCAGCAGGAAATCCAGGGTGACAGAGTTCTAGGCCTTTGAGGTCCTTGGAGAGCCACTTGCTCTTGGATGCTCTCTGAGCAAAAATATCTTTCTTCAGAAAAGTATGAGAAGACTTCCTATTTGGAAAGCTCCAGTCTGTTCTACTGA
>NW_005871433.1:654294-672639 GCF_000147115.1 Myotis lucifugus | reverse complement strand
AATGGGGGGGGGGGGGGGGGGAGGCAATTGTAAAGATAACAAACACATATATTATACATCACATCAGAAGGTGATACATGCTTTGGGGAAAAATACAGCAGAGTAAGATAAGTTGGGGAGTACCGGTGAAGGGGGGAGATGGGTTGACCTTTTTAATAGTGTGGGGAGGGGAGGTATCATTGAAAAGTTCACATCTGAGCCAAGCCTTGAAGGGGGTGAGGGACATTTTGAGAATTTTGCAATATCCCTCAGGACAAGACACTAGAGGCACCTTGGTCTTGTGAAATCAGCCCTGAAAACTTCGGGGAATAAATCACAAGGGAGTATGAGTGTGACAAGTCAGGAATATTCCATGACTGGGCACCAAGAGTGGCCCAAAGATTGGAGAAAGAGGGGTCAAATAGCAATAGGGGAAATGGTGGCAAAGTCAAGGTTCACTTCAGGATGTTATTCTGTCAACGTTTCTGTCGTTTTGAAAATTTCAAAATAAAACTGGAAAAAAAGTCTTAGTTATAATAATGGTATTGTGGCTATGTAGGAAAATGGTCTTATTATTAGGAGGTGAAGTAGTTGGGGCAATCTGTCATGATGTCTGGAACTTTCTATCAAATGGGGGGCACGCAGGAGTCGGCTGATCAATGATTCTCTCTTATCATTGATGTTTCTATCTCTCTCCCCTTCTCCCTTCCTCTTTCTGAAATAAATAAAAACATATTTTTAAAAAGAGAGAAATAAAAATATATGACTATATAAAGACCTGTATGTGAATGTTTATAGCAACGTTATTTATCATAGCCCCAAACTAGAACCAATCCGAATATCCATCCATTACTAATGGATAAACGATGGCATAGCCACGCAACAGAATACAACTCAGCAATAAGGGATGAGCTACTGATATATGCTAAAATGTGAACCAATCTCGAAAACATTGTGCTATGTGAAAAAAGCCAGAAGCAAACAACTACATATTATATAATTTTATTTATGTGAACCATCCAGAAAGGGAAAAATCTATAGACAGAAGGCAGGTCAGTGGTTGCCTAGGGCTGGGGAGGAAAATGGGCATTGATTGCAAACACATATGAGAGAACTTTTTGGGGTGATGGAAATGTTCTAAAACTGGTTTGTGGTGATAATTAAATTGTACAGCTCTATATATTTGCTAAAAATATCGCATTGTATACTTACAGTAGGTGTATTTTGTGGTAGGTAAATGATACCTCAATAAAGCTGCTGGAAAAAAAAAAGTGAAGAAGTTCATTTGTCTACCCGGAAATCTGATGGTGAGGCTTTATTCATTCAATAAATTTTTTTTTTTTAGTCCTACTATGTGCCAGGCACTGTGTGCTAAGCCCTGGGGATACAGTGCTGCATCAAACAAGCATGGAGGGCTGAAAAGATTGATGAGCTATTTGTTTGGTACGTTTACTATGAGACCTGCCCGGTGGTAGAGGTAGGGACTAGATAACCTGCTTTTCTTTTGCTGCTTGCCTTGCTTGGACTCTACTAAAAGCCAAGCCTGAGACGAGTGTAAGTTGCTTGCTTGGCAGGTAGAGTAGGGTGAATGGTGGCCCTCCAAAAAACAGGTTCATGTCCTAATGCAAGTTGTGAAGGTGACTTTATTTGGAAAAGGAGTCTTTGCCAATGTGATTGTTCAAGGTCTCAAGATGTGAAATCGTTCTGGATTACCTTTGTAAGTCCTAAACCCAAAGACAAACGCCCTGAGAAGAGACAGAGGGAAGACACGGATACAGAGGAGGAGAAAGCCTTGTGGCGATGAGGACAGAGTGTAGAGTGAGGCAGCCACAAGCCAGGCACACCGGGAGCCCCAGCAGCTAGGAGAGGCAAGGGAGGGTCCTCCCTTAGCATCCTCGTTCAGAGCCAGTGCAATCCTGCCACCACCTTGATTGTGGACTGCTGGTCTCTAGAACGGGGAGAAATAAGTTTCTATCATTTTCAGCCACCACGTTTGTCATCATTTGTAACAGCAGCCTAGGAAACAAATCCAGTAGGTGATCTTTGGTACGGGAATGGGGAAACGAGACACAGGAGGAAGGCGAGCCATTAAGGGAATATAAAGGAGTGCCTTTCTACCCTGGGGGACCTTCTGAGAGAGAGTGACGAAGGGGCGAAAGGCTTGGTTATCCACCAGCCCACTCCTTACTTGTTGAGGCTAACTCCTGTTTATTCATATTTAATGAAAGTGTCTCCTGTGTCCGTTACATTTGTCTTACATGTGAGCTCTATAATCATGCATTAAATCCACCATCTCCTTGTAACATCTATGCTAGAAATGCTGCCAGCTACTTGGTGTGGCCCTGATCGCCCGCCAGGCACCTCGCCTGGGTGGAAGCACAGCAGGGGAGCAGTAAAGGTTTCTGTGAGGCTTCTCACTCCCCTCCTGATCGCTCCTCCTGCCCCCTGGTCCCCATCACACCTCATCACGCCTTCCCACAGCTCTCATTTCCTGTCTGTCTGTTCTGTTTTGCTCCCAGCCAGTCATGTTCTTTTCTTCTTTCTTTTCTTCTGGTCTCTCTGGGAAAAAGCCTGCAGTGCTTTTTGCCCAAACTGGGTGGGGAGCTCTCGGTGACTGTGCATATCTTTGTTGAAAGCACCCAGTATCAGATTTGGCATTTTACACTCAGCTTCGAGCACCGATCACCTCCCCCCAACGAGGACACCAGGGTACCATGCAGCGCAGAGCTAATGTGCATACCTGAGATTAAAAATTAAAATGCCGCTGCCCCCACACAAAGCAGCTGGCAGCATTTTAAAACGCAGCTTCTCCTTCTTCGGTTGGGGAATGTCTGGGGAATGGCACGTCTTTGCCTGTGGGTTCTCACCAGGGGCCTGTGGGTATGGTCCTGGCTGTGGCCTCTCTTTCCTGAGCTGTTTGCTTCTCCTGTGAGCTGCAATCAGGAGAGAAGAGCATCCAGATGACTAAGGTAATTTCGTTGCTAGCCATCTTTGGCTTAAATCCCTCTGGCACCCTCTGACCAGCAGAAATAGCCTCCTCTATCTGCACTAATGGCATCCTCTTAGCTGAAAGAAGTGATTTTTTTTTCAAAACTCTAATAATAAGAATAGCTCATATCTACTGACACGCTAGGCCCCGTGCTAACTGCTTGGCATTCTTTATCCATTTCAATCCTCACAACAAACTTATAATGTCACTCCTTTATCATCCCCATTTCACAGATGAGGAAACTGAGACTTAGGGAGTTCAAGCACATGTCTGGAGCCACACGGGTGGTGCATCTAGGATTCAACCTTAGGTCTGTCTAACTTCAGAACGTGTGTGTTGAACCATCAGGTTACGTGGCCTGTGACCAGAAGAATCCTCGCCTTCTGTTCCTTTCCAGAAAGAGTTAAGTGGAGAAGTTGAAAAAAAACAACAGCTTCTGAAAATGTCCTCAGAAAACCCCACTGCTAGGAGCCAGGTCTATGCGAGTCAGTGCAAGTAAAGCAAGGGTTGCTGGCCAGCAGAAAGGGGACTTCTGTTCAGAAAGACAGGACTGTCTCTGAAGGGAGCTTTATGGACGTAGACGTGAGAAGGAGAGAGTGAGCAGTGTGGGCCATGGACACGCAGGTGGATCAAAAGTCATTTGGGGCAACAAATGAGAATGAAGCTTAAATGCTAGAGCCTAAGATTCATGGGGGCCTGGGAAGAGGGGGAAGGAGTTCTCACTGCTGGGCATCCAAGGCTCACCTGGGAGCTGACAGCAGGAATGATATGGGGTCCCTGAGGCACAGGTGGGGGTGAGTCAGTGGTCACCCGGCCCCCCGTCCAGGCAGATGGGAAGATTCAGCGGAGAGAATCCTGGCCCGGCCTGGCCTTGGCCTGACACGCGGCCTGGCCTCCTGCCCCTCCTGGCTGCCTGGCTTTTATCACAGGAACAGAGGAGAAAAATAAATTGGGGATATGGATAACATTTAAGTGACTCTGAAAAGTTTTTGTGGCAACATGGACCTGTTTCAAGAATTATTTTTAGCTGCAGACATTTAGTCCCAGTGGGAAAGAAAACTTAAAAGGACAGTTATAATTAGGTCACATTTTGAGAAACTTATTATATTTTGCTGTCTGTCCCAGGAGTAGTCTAGCTCAGATGATTTTAGGATTTAGATTCGAGCAGAGCTGTGGGAAGCACTGCCTGGCATGGGGACCAGGGGGCAGGAGGAGCGATTAGGAAGGGGAGCGAGGAAGTCTTCCTGCTCACCTGCTATGTTTCCACGCTATGCTAGCCACAGGACTCCATTTTTTCTATGGGAAGCAACCAAGAGAAGTTATAACAGCAGTATTAGGTAAAAGCAAAGGCAGGAATAAGCTTGATTTGGGATGGAAGAAAGAGAAATATCGTATGACTTGTCTCCTCACTCCCCTCTCTTTCTTTTCTCCTTGGCTGCACCCTGACATCTTCCCCTTGGAGGAAGCCTGCATCCTTCCACCTATATTCTCCATTAAATGGCTCTTTATTTTTGCTCAAGATGAAAATTTGACCAAAGACAACCCTTCCATTTCTCAACAACAATAGAGTGAAGCAATTTAGTAGAGGAAAGGCTGGTATCTCGCTGGGAACAAGAACATAAACAGTCACAGTGGCTGTTGTGCTATTTCTATGATCTCTGTACAGGCTTCAGAGCTGAGGGCCAACTGGGGACTGTTACAGCACCCTGGGGAGTGAGGCTGGTGGGAAAGGGGGGGAAAGGTTGGAGGTGGGGTAAGGAGATGGCAGTGGCCAAAACAGGGGTCACACTGCCCTTCTGTGAAAAATGTCCCCTGAGACCTTTACTCAACTGGAGACTGGCAGAAGTCAAGGCCCTTTGCTATGTGTTCTGTAGACACATGATGAAGTCTGGTCCCTCTCTTCCCCCTCCAGCCATCTCCTACACCTGTGAAATTAAAAAAGAAACATGGCCCTGATAGGTTTGGCTCAGTGGATAGAGCGCCGGCCTGGGGACTGACGAGTCCTGGGTTCGATTCCGATCAAGGGCATGTACCTTGGTTGCCGGTGCATCCCCAGTAGGGGGTGTGCAGGAGGCAGCTAATCAATGTTTCTCTCTCATCGATGTTTCTGACTCTCTGTCCCTCTCCCATCCTCTCTGTAAAAAATCAATAAAATATATTTTTTAAAAAATAAAAAATAAACATGGAAATGTATCCATACAGCCATGCATTAAAAAGGGCCAGGGAGGTACTCTCCTGCTGACAAATACATAATATATTTTTAGAGCTAAGTACCTCCCCCCAGAAATGATTTTACTAGGTTCTCCCTAACCCTTTGTAATATAAAAGGATTCATAAAACCTGTATTATTTAAAGCATTCATCTGGGATTCAATGATTTTCCTTGGATGAGTGGGTATGTGGGTACTTACTGGGTTCAATAAGATAGGAGGATTGTGTAGCGAGAGTAGAGCTACACCAGAAGCCCACCTGCATTTGATGTCCGGGGATGATGCGTAGGAGGAAATGGCGCAGCGGGTCCCCTCCCCGACTGGAGGAAGTGTGAGGAGTCAGCCTTGGTAATCAGCCGTGTGAGGGTGAGTGGCAGCCACCTGTGACTGGTGGTGGCCACGGTGACAGACAGCTCCTCCTGAGTGTCCTCTCCTCTTGGCAGGTCAATATCTCTGCTGCCTCCTGCCTCATGGGCCCTTCAGCCTGTACCCATTCTTCTATTTAGAAGTCAGAAAGTGTGTTTTGCTGCCACGGATACTGTATTTGGGAAGATCAGTGGAAGAAAGACTCCTCAGGGATCGGCAGTTAATGAGCCATCCTACCTTCTGGATCCAACAGTCCCATTGGCCCAGGTGCAGTCTACCCCAGCCCACCCTTTTTCATGCCATTCTAACGGGAGGCCTTTTCCCTCTGTTTTCCTGTATGACAGCCCTTCCTATTGTCTGGGAGATGAATCTGTTATTTAGTGATGGATGTGTTACAGCTTTCAGAGCCCACACCAATATCTTAACCTAGGTGTCACCAACGTCAATGCTTATAGGAGGCAGGTAAGTATGACGAGTGAGCACGGGTCCAGGGGGGGATAGGAGAGCTATAGAAAAAAGGCCCCTTCATATATGGGTATATGAGTCCAGTGTTGCCAGACTTCTCCATTTTTTTAATAGAGCATCTGGGAATCTGAATTTTTATGTGATCTCCTAATTTTCAAATGTTAGGCAGTACATTTAAAAATTAAATAACTCTCATAGATCAAACAAATTAAAACGTACACACAAATACACACACGCAAGCAGACACGATCTGGATCCTCTGTGAAGGCCATTTAATCATGCCTGCGTGAACTCAGAAGGAACTAGACTGAGTGGTAGGAGACACGTTGGTGCCCCAGCCTGTTGTCAGTAGTTACCTTTGGGAACAGGAGTGGGAGGATGTGGGGACTTGTACATTTTTCTCAGTGTACTTTTGTATTGTTTGAATTTTTGGCGATGGGAACACATTTATGTGTTACTTATGTAGTTATTTTTTTTTAAAGTCAACAGTCTGAAAAATACTGGAATTACAAGTTGGAAGACTCCATCATTTAAGAATGGCTAGAGACCTACATTTAATGTGGGAGATTGATTGCATAAAAAAACAACCCAAAAGAAAAAAGAAAACTTGGAGGAAGCAGGGAAAAAGTCAGGGAGCAGAAAAAAAACAAAACACCACACACACAAAAAAACACTATCAATGTATGAAATAAGAACAGGACCCTGAAAAACCCAGAGAACAAGAAAGAACTCTTAGAAATTAAAAGTGCAACAATGAAAAAAGATTTGGTAGGAGCGTTAGGAGATGAAATTGATGAAATATCACAGGAAGTAGGAAATAAGAGATACAAATTTGGAAAGTAGGAGAGAAACAGCATGAAGTTGAGAGGATTGATTCAGGAGTTTCACATTCAACTTACAGCATATTCAGAAAGAGAGAACAGAGAAAACAAAAGAAAATTATCAAAGAAATAATACAAGAAATCCCATGAAATGGCCAAACAATAAATAATAACCACTAAGTAGACCTCACATTAAGACACATTATTATGAAATTTCAGAATCCCAGGAATCAAGAGACTATTCCAGAGAGATTTCCGGAGAGAACAAGCCACACAAAGGGATAGGATGGCATCTGATTTTTCAACAGTAACACTAAATGCTGAAAGGAAATGGAACATTTGGAAAAAAATCTCACTGAACTGTATACTCAGCCAAACTTACACCAAGTGTGAATGTGTAATGAAGACATGTTTAGACAAGCAGGGTCTCAATTTTTTTTTCTATATACTCTTTCTTAAGAATCTACTAGGGGATGAATTTCACTAAAATGAGGGAACAAATCTAGGACACTGTAAGGGTGAGTTGGATGCCAGACCCTGGGAGGGATGATAGCAACACATTTCCTGTCACAGGATGACTCAATTCTGTCTTCCTGCATGACGGCATTTAGGATTCTAGAAAATTTAATTGGTCCTACTTGGTCACTTGCTCATCCCCTGTCAGCAGAGATCCAAGTCCTAGGATTAGCTGGACACCCGGACCAAGTGGGTGGAGTGGGGAGTGGAAGAGATGCCATGCAATGAAACCAAGCAAAGCCCCTCCCCCTCCCCCCCCATGTGGCTGTCCACAACATTTGTACAAATAATAACAATAAAAATCGCTGCTGTTGGTGGAGGACTTGTCTAGGCCAGGGAGCACGCTAAGGGTTGTATCTTCTTTACCTCTCACCCGCTGTGTGAGGTTGAGAGGGGAGGAAACTGAGGTTGAAGAGAGGCTCAGAGGCTCTGACACTGCCAGTCAATTGCATAACCAGGACACAGACCTGGATGTGTCTAACCCACCCAGCCTCTGCCCCTTCAGGCATATTGCCCTTCGAGTAAAAATAAGTGTTCTTGGCCCTGGCTGGTGTGGCTCCGTTGGTTGGGCATCCCGTGCACCAAAAGGTTGCTGGTTCAATTCCTGGTCAGGGCACATGCCCAGGTTGCAGGCTCATCCCCGGTGGAGGGCATGTAGGAGGCAGCCAATTGATGTGCTCTCATATAGTTGTTTCTCTCTTCTCCCTTCCTCTCTCTCTAAAAAATCAATAAACTGTATAAATAAATAAATAAATAAATAAATAAATAAATAAATAAATAAATAAAATGAATGTTCTTGGTGTAACTCAGCTTTTGTGCCCCTGCCTTGGCTGTAGAAGATCCTTCTGATGTACCCGGGGGGGCTCCTTCTTGTCTCCTTCCCTCGTCCTGATGCCTCTTACCTGCTCTCGTAGGGAGCACCCAGTGTCTAAAGCATCTCCAGGGACAAAGCTTTCTCATTCGTTCTCTCGTCACAGCCATCTGTGGGCCAGGTCCTCTGGGCTGGGCCGAATGGCCCTATCAGGGAACCATCTCTTGCTACATGCACAGGCCTCCCTCAGACCCTGAGCCAATGCTTGGGCCCCTTGCCCACCTCTCCTCTCTTCCCTTGGGACGGGGTCCCTCTCCTTTGGATTTGCCACATGGGAGATTGAGGGGCGACCTACGTCCCAGGAATGTTAACCACCACACTCTCTGGTCAGGAACTGGCCCTTGAATAAGGTTCACACGTCTCTGTGCAAACATCCCTGCCCTTCCACCTGCCCTGCGGCCCCTCCAGCCTGCCTGACAGCTGTATTAGAGCCCGGTGCCCCATCGAATCCTCTGGCACCTGCCCTAGCTCCTCCAGCCCCAGGCAGCCGGTCAGCCAGGGTCTACATGGCCAGCAGTGTCCTGACCCCTTTTAAGCTACACCCAAGCCTGGAATGTCTTCCAGCTCCCTCCCTTCATGATTCAGAAAGCTTCCCAATTCTCCTGTTCCCTGGGCGGGGTGTGGTCTGGAGCTTGCCTCCAGCGGTAGAAACACCATGATTGAATTTAAACACTAAGATGACACACTGGGCTTTGCAAAAGTGCTGCTCCTTCAGATGCGATGTCTTCAGGATTGAATGACTCACCGTCCTTCCCCCTTGGGCACGCTGTGTTGTACACCCAGGCTGCCTGCAGCGTATCCCAGAGCAGCATACTCCTCTGTGCAGGCACAGAGGTCACCCCCAGCTGGAGGGCCACAGGGAAGTCTAGGGGTGGGGGTCCTGGCAGCTCTCATGGGCTGCAGAGAAACTTCTCTCCCCATCTGCACACAGGAAGGAGCATGGACACAACGACCAGGGCTCACAGGGGCCTGGGCTCCGTGGTCACATGCTGGCCTCGCTGAACCCTGGCCTGCCCCACTCCACCTTCTCAGGGAGGTCAAGTCCAGGACCCCATTTAAAATGTAACCTGACACCAGGAATCTGGAGTCCTCTTCCCCAAATCCTGTCTCCTTGCCCCCCCGACCCCCAGAGCCCTTAACCCTGTAGCCTACTATATAAAATGTACTTATTATGCCTATTGTTATTTTTTGTCTCTCCCTACCAGAATTTAACTCAACAAGGGCAGGCAGGGATTCTGGTGTGTTTTGTCCAGGATGTATTCCTAACATCTAAAACAGTGTGGACACTTCCCTGTTGCTCCGTGGTTAGAATGTTGGCCTACACACTGAAGGATCCTAGGTTCGATTCCCGGTTAAGGGCATATACCTGGGTTGCAGGTTCACTCCCTGCCCCTAGTAGGGTGCTGCGGGAGGCAATCAGTCCATGTCTCTCTCTCTCATATTAATGTTTCTTTCTCTCTCTCTTTCTCTCTCTCTCTCTCTCTCTCTCTCTCTCTCTCTCTCTCTCTCTCTCTCTCTCCCTCTCCCTCCTTCCCCTCAACTCTCTCTGAAAAGCAATGGAAAAAATATCCTCAGGTGAGGATGAACAACAACAACAAAAACTAAAACAGTGTCGGCACACAGTAGGTCTTCAATAAATATTTGTTAAGTGAATGAATGATTCACCCTTAAATGTCTGTGATAGTTTTAACATAGACTCACTAATCCTGTGCTGCTGTTCCCTTCAAAAGTGGAGCTAATTTCCTCCCCAGAGTGACTGGTGCCCTTCTACTAAATAGAATGTGACTTTGATAAAAAGAACAGCTTTGCCCTGGCTCCCTCGTGGATCAGTCACTCTGGGGAACTCAGAGGCCTTGTTGTGAGGACATGCATGTAGCCCAGGAGGCCCACGTGGGAGGAAGTGAGGCCTCCACCACCAATAGCACCAACCCGCTAGCCTTGTGAGCGAGCATCTTGGAAGCAGGCCCTCCGGGTGATGGCAGCCCTCCCTGCCACTGTGACTGTAATGCCATGAGAGACCCCAACCCAGAACTCAGCTATGGCAGGTCCGAATCCCTAACCCGTAGCTATTGTGAGGATAATAAATATTTATCATGGTATGATCCACTATTTGGGGGATAATTTGTTATGCAGTAATAAAGAACTAATATAATTTCAAGGTCATCTAGCACATGTAAAATATGACTTGCTTTATAAAGATTCAATACACCCCCAACTTTGTAAGAAAGCAATGCCCTATACAGTGAGGCACAGCTGCTTATATCTAAACTAGAGGACTGGTGCACAAAATTCCTGAACTTGCAGGGGGAGGGGGTGTCCCTCAGCCTGGCCTGTGCCCTCTTGCAGTCCGGGAGCCCTCAGGGGATGTCCAACTGACAGCTTAGGCTTGCTCCCAGTCGGACATCATTAGCATTGCCTCGGAGGCGGGAGAGGCTCCTACCACTGCACTTGCCAGCCATGAACCCGGCTTTTGGCTGAGTGGCGCTCCCCTTGTCGGAGTGCACTGACCACCAGGGGGCAGCTCCTGCATTAAGCGTCTGCCCCCTGGTGGTCAGTGCACATCATAGTGACCAGTTGTTCTGCCATTCAGTCAATTTGCATATTACCCTTTTATTATATAGGATAGAGGCTACTTAGGTTTAGTGGTGAGAGAACGGGCCTGGGGGCATAAAATATAAAACATTGTCAGGTAGTCCCCATTCTGGCACTTATTGTGGGAATATTATTTTGAGACGTGAGTCCCTGGAAGGAGCGTGTATCAGTGGGGAAAATGGTACAAAGACTTGAGCCCTAGCCAGTGGCACAATCACTTGGTGAAATGCTTGTCAGCTGATTCAAGTGCCCATTGGTGGTTTAGGATTCCATGGCTGATTATGATTCATACCTGAGGCTGAGAACCAGTGGTCTGTGCAATACTGGGAACCTATTGAGGAAGCTCCGAAACTCTGAAAAGAAATGAGAATTAAAAATAAAATAAAATTAGTATGTCTTTACACATTGGGTCTCTGGATGGTCTGCCTCAAAACAAGAAAAGTTCTATTGGGACCGTATCCACAGATTACCTGAAAGATGAGGGAAATGTGTAGCTAGTGATGGACATTACTTTGAATAAAGCACTTTCGATGTTTCTCTTGAAATTATTGTGTTTTCTTTGATTACAAAGTCCGCATTTTTAACCAGTTGACAGCCAATCTGCACTTTTAACCAGTTAACAATCAATCTGCATTTTTAACCGGTCAACAGTTATTCAAAGTAATGTCCATCGCAAGCTACACATTTCCCCCATCTTTCAGGTAATTTGTGGATACCGTCCCAATAGAACTTTACTTGTTTTGAGGCAGACCATTCAGAGAACCAATTTTCCACTTTGTACGTTTTGAAGTGCTGCTCAGAAAGTGTATGTGCCATCGATCGGAACAAGTGGTAATCTGAAGGAGCAAGGTCTGATGAATAGGGCTGGGGGTTAATACTTCCCAGGCAAGATCTTTTAACGTGTCTTTAACTGGTTTCAAAGTGTGTGATGGTGCATCATCATGAAGCAAAATTACTTTGCTGTGTCTTCTGGCACATTCTGGTGGTTTTATGATCAAAGCATGGTTCAAATTGATTATTTGTTGTCGGTAGTGATCAGTAATAATGGTTTCATGCCGGGAGCCGGTCCATCCTTGCTGTTTCAAGGGACCTGGCATATATGGCATACTGTTCTTAATGTGTTTGCTCACCTTCTTGGCACTATGTGTTTTGACCAAGGTCACCTCTCTGAGAAAGGTTGTTTCCCCAGGTGGGGATCTTTCCCTGAGGTTAGGGAGGGGATACAACCCCTTAATTAAGTGCCAGGCGGGTAGTTAAGCTACATAATCTTTACTCCCTGGAATGGAGATAAGAAACGCCCTAACCTTTGTAATAGAAATTGACAGGATTAAAATTGGTTGGTATAAATATAGATGTAACAAGACAATAAACATCAGATCACCAGATCCTCACCAGATCCTCAGCAGATCCTCAGCAGATCCTCAGATCCTAACCAGAACCTAGCCAGAGAACATGGCAAAAGATCCTGGACAGAACCTGGCTACAGAACTTCACTGGAGAACCTAGACAGAACATGGCAAAAGAACCTGGATAGAACCTGGCTAAAGAACCTGGTGACTGAACCTGGCTGGAGAACCTGGAGAACCTGGCTGGAGAACCTAGCGAGAGAACATGGCACCAGAACTTGGTTGGAGATCCTGACCAGAACTTCGCTGGAGATCCTGGAGGGAGAACCTCGCTATGCTGATGAACTGAACCCAGTTTCCATGTCATTCATTCTTCGCCGACTCCGTCCACACCTTTGGGGATCCCTGGACCCGTTGGGGTTGGACCCCAACAGTTTCACCTGGTTTTAGAAACTCAGAATACACTACACCTTCCTGATCCCACCAAACGCAGAGCATTGTCTTCTTTCTGAAGCAATTTGGCCTTGCAGTCGATGTTGATGGTTGACCTGGATCAATCCATGATTTTGTGCGTTGGGGATTCTCAAAATAAATCCACTTTTCATCGCCAGTCACAATTCGATGCAAAAAAGACTTTCTTTCGTGCTGTTGAAGCAACATTTTACTGATGACTTTTCGGTTTTCCATTTGTCTTTCATTCAGTTGATGTGGCACCCATTTTCCTTCCTTTAAAATCTTTCCCATTGCTTGTAAACGATCGGAAATTGTTTGCTGAGCAATGTTTAATCTTTCTGCATGTTGTTTTTGAGTTTGACACACATCTTCATCCAATAATGCTTGTAATTGTTGGTCTTCAAACTTTTTCGGTTGACCTGGACGTTCTTTGTCTTTCACATAGAACTCATCACTTTGAAAGCGTTTAAACCAGCGTTCACAAATATCTTGAGATGGATGGATGGAGCATGTTCACCATAAGCTTTCGAAGTACACAATAACTTTCAGCAGCACTTTTCTTCAAAATAAAGTAATTAATTAAACTTCCCACAAATGATCTTTTTTTTTGGCATGAAATTCGACATTTTTAAGCGTAAAAACATCTATGATGTTAACACTTCAAAAAATTTGATATATGAACTTTTGAAGCTTGTTGTCAATACAACAAAATAGCATACATATCAAATCGCATATATATCAACATATGTGTAACTCCATCTATTGAAAAAAATCTGCATTATTAACTGGTATACCTAGTATATCCCCATTTTATAGATGGAAAAATTGAGGCCAGCAAATTATAAATACTTTCCGAAGTTTACCCAGTTACTAAATGGTGAATTCAGGGATCAAACTCAGGCAGTGGGGACTGGAACTCCCACAGGGACCTACTGCTCGGTGGGCCAGGGAAGAAGGGGTTGGGGTTGGTAATATTCTGGGGGCTAGATGAGTGATGTTGGCCGGGATCCAGGAGGGAGGGTGCAGTCTGGATCAAAAGGGTTCAGGAAGGAGTGGTTCCAGCGTGGAGCCTGCACAGGGCACAGCTCACAGGAGGTGGCTCGTTTGTTCATGAGGAATGGCCTGGACCAAAGAACACCGGGGACAATCAGCTCCGAAGCTACATCCTTCCCAAGACATGTGGATCATTCTTGTGTAATTGCACCTAACACAATGCCTGGCACGTGGTTGGCGCTCAATAAAGGCCTGGTGAGGCGGATGAATGAACACACCTGTGTATATCCTTACAGTTCCTCATGGCCAGGACTCTGCCTTTGCCTCCGCTTATTTTGTTACCTGGATCCATCGTGCCTTGGACAAGTTCTAAGGGCCACTAGCAGGGCGCCTTAGTTTCCTGGGCCTGCTGCAGTGGTTGCCACAACCTTGGTGGCTTAAAACAACAGAAAGCCATCCCCTCCCAGATCTAGAGGCCAGAAGTTTGAAATGGGTGTCCTTGCCTCTCCACTTCGTCAGTTGATTTTGTTCATTAGATTCTACATGTGAGTGAGATCATGTGATACTTGTCTTTTTCTGACTGGCTTATTTCACTTTGCATAATACTCCCCAGGACCCTCCATGCTGTCACAGAAGCTAAGATACAATTCCCTTTTTACTTATGAGTAGTATTCCATTGTGTAAATGCACCACAGCTAAAAAAAATTATGCTTTAACAGGGCCCAACCTCTCTCAACCCTCCCCCAAATGAGATGTGATCATCTCACTTAATTTCCTCCACAACAAATACATCCGTTACCATGTATTAACGTTATATTATAGAGGTGTAAGATGTATGCAGAATGGGGCTAAACCTCACAAACAAGTAGAAACATTTTCAAATTTTTTCCCTCCATTTTTTTTCTATTTACAGATTTATTGAAATTATGCTAAATTTAAAATTCAAATTAAGATCAGCATACTGCCCTAGCTGGTTTGGCTCAGTGGATAGAGCATCAGCCTGGGGACTGAAGGGTCCCGGGTTCGATTCCGGCCAAGGGAACATGCCTGGGTTGTGGGCTTGATCCCCAGTAGGGGGCGTGCAGGAGGCAGCCGATTAATGATTCCCTTTCATCATTGATGTTTCTATCGCTCTCTCCCTCTCCCTTCCTCTAGGAAATCAATAAAAATATATTTTTTAAAAATCAGCATACTGATAACAAGAAAGGAAAATAACATTGAGTCATTTTTCAGAAAATATGGCATATTTTCCCATTTGTTTATATGTTTACCGTGTCCTGGAATGTTTCTGTTTGTTTGTTTTATTGAAGTATAATTAACATATAACAAATTAATTTCAGGTGTACAAGATCCTGATTTAAATGTTTGTATACATTGCAAAATGCTCAAAAAAAGTCTAGTCAACATCCATCACCATACAATACAAAATTGTTTTTTCTTGTGATGAGAACTTTTAAAAAAAATATTCACCCAGGATATGCTTATTGATTTTAGAGAGAAAGGGTAAGAGAGAGAGAGACAAAGAGAGAAACATTGATGTGAAAGAGAAACATTGATTGGTCGCCTCCCGTACACACCCTGACTGGGGATCGAACCCCCAACCTAGGTATGTGCCCTGGGGCTTGTGATGAGAACGTTTAAGATTTACTCTCTTAACAACTATCAAATATGCAATACTTGGAGTACCATGCTGTACTCCTTCCCATCTTTATCAAGGTAGAACATGTAGAAGGACCAGATATAGGCATATAAACTTGCCTTTTTCCCTTCTTTCTAGCTTGGTGGTTCTCAGCATTGAGGTACATAAGCAGTATTGTAGAGAATTCTGTATCTAGGACTGTAAATACTATTCGTCAAAGAGTTTTAAAGGCCTTACTGCTTTTTAAGAAACACCAATGGTAATATCAACAGTATGAAGATTTTTGTCTTTTATGATTCTGAAACTATCAGAATGTTATTGGTGGTGAAGTATGGTAGCAATCATCTCAGGTAGAAACTATAGTTTAACTTTAACCCTGCTGTTTGGCTTCTGTACTTATTTGCTTTGTTTAACAATAGAAAAGTTACTTTGATTTTTCTGAATTGTATAAATCATCCCATTCGATTGAATGCCTTATTGATTGTAACGTGACTATCCCATTGATTGTGATCTTACTGGTTTTAGAAAGCAAATTCCTCTGTACCTGGGAACCAGGGCAGCACAATTATCCCAAGACCCGAGGGTTCCAGATAATGTTTCCCTGTCAACTCAGTGGTCCCAAGACCCAAAACTATAATTAATCTTTGTAGATAACTAATCGGCTCAATCTCGCTTCTGTAACTGCTTTGTGCAAACCAGGGTCCTCATTCCAAACCCTGGGATGTAATCAATACCTTTGTGATCTTTGCCTATATAAATCTGGTGTTGCGGCCATCTTATCACTATGAGATTTGGGAGAGCGAAATGCCCCCTCATAGTCCCGGACTGCAATAAATGTGACTCTTTAATTCGACTTCTTGAGGCGTCCTTCTGTGATTCACGGGGTACGTTACAACAGTGGAAGTGGAGTTCTTAGGACATACAGTTGAGGTGAAATTCATATAACGTAAAATTAACCGTTGTAAAGTGTACAATTCAGTGGGATTTAGTACATTCACACTTTTATGAAGTTCCAAAACATTTTCATCATCCCAAAAGGAGCCCTGAGCCCATGAAGCCGTCGCTCCCCATCCCCCTTGTCCCCAGCTCCTGGCAACCACAATCTCTTTCTGCATTTC
The DNA here is from genome assembly GCF_000147115.1 of Myotis lucifugus. Lineage (NCBI taxonomy): Eukaryota > Metazoa > Chordata > Mammalia > Chiroptera > Vespertilionidae > Myotis > Myotis lucifugus. The sequence continues at coordinate 656,282 of NW_005871433.1, read as the reverse complement.
TGCACTCACCTATTCTGAATATTTCCTTCCTGGACAATGAGGAAGCAAACATACCCAGAAAGGAGAGGCCTGGCAGGCCCCCAGGCACCGGCAGGCCATTCACAGGAAGCTGGGAGTGCCTGCCCTGGAGGCCACAGAATTGGGAATAGCCCAGCCTGCCTCCCGCTTGAAGATGAGTGTTGCCTGGAAGCCTGCTGCCTAAGGGAGCTGGATTTCCAACCGGAGGGAAAGCTGTGCAGGAAACCTGCCTCGAGGTGGGGGCGTGGTTCTTGTGGTCATCACAGCTGCTGCCAGTAAAGCAGACCTGTTTCTAAATCTGTCCCCCGCTGGTTAATTCTAAGCATCTGATTCCGTGGGCTCAGGGGCTGGCTGGTACTACATTCCCTCGTTTGCAAATGGAGCAACAGAAGGTGAGGCCTTTTTCAACGTTTCTTCCTTGCACTCACTTCCAGCAATGACTGTGACGGGCACGCATGATCCGTACGATGGTTTGGAGACGAAAGCTTAATTTGGTTGGTTATTTCTGCGGCTTTGCCTAATAGCGTTTTGTACCAGGACCAGCCCCGCTAGGCTGCTAGGCTGGGAATCAACGCCTTGAAATCACCAGAGGCTCTAGTGCGCGTCCTTGCCTCGAGTTCCTGTTGGTCTGGCCAGAGGCAGTTTTCGTGAGAACATTTTAATGGGTCACCAGGGTTTTCTGTGAGGACAGCTGTCTGTGTAACAGGCAGAATGGGATTCTCTGATGAGAAAAGCTGGCCTGCAGGAAACACAATCGGGCCTCCATTCTAAAATGCAGTAGGCCCCGGAACAGCCTGCCCCCTTTGTTGAAAGCAAATGCAAAGGAGGCCACTCTCCTTTTCTTTTTTTTAAATAATTTTTTTTCTTTATTGATTAAGGTATTACATATGTATCCTTATCTTCCCCTTGCCTCCCCACCCCCCACCCCCTCATGCCCTCACCCCCTTGGTGTCTGTCCATTGGTTAGGCTTATATGCATGCATACAAGTCCTTTGGTTGATCTCTCCCCCTTACTCCACCCTCCCCTGCCTTCCCTCTGAGGTTTGACGGTCTGATCGATGCTTCTCTGTCTCTGGACCTGTTTTTGTTTATCAGTTTATGTTGTTCGTTATATTCCACATATGAGTGAGATCCTGTGATATTTATCTTGCTCTGACTGGCTATTTCGCTTAGCATAATGCTCTCCAGTTCCGCCACTCTCCTTTTCAGGTGAGGTGGGACAGGAGACAGCAGGGAGGTACACAGGCCTGGGTTCGAATCCTGACTCTGCCAATGTGTTATTTGGACAAGCCCTCTGATGTCCCTGGGCCTCGGTGTGGAGTGGGGTGATAGAACTAGAGTTATCGGGCAATTCAATAAAATAATTTATGGACGAGCCTGACACGTAGAAGTTGCTCAAAGATGATAACATCAAGATGCATTTTAGTACTCGAGTCTGCGTTGACCAAAAAGGATCAAACACTTTGGGGACGTCTCAGTCTTAGAATCTGTGATGATTAGAATGTCAGGTCTCATAGAACTCTCCAGACCTGGACTTGGCAGCGGTCTGGGGCTCTTCCTACAATACTGGTCCTTCCACTCATCCGGGGGCTTAGGCAACGTTGTTAGGTCTGCAATTCCTGGGGGCGAAGCCTGGGGGAGGAGAGGCCAGGCAGGGAGGGTGGACCCTTTTCTGTCTGTCAGCCATTCAGCCAATGTTAACTGAGCATCAGTGCTGTGACGGAGTGAACCTCTCCTCCTCAGCACACACGTTCCCACCTCCTTCTGCTGCCGTCTTAGGATGGTCACTGTAATGGAATACACTGTTTCCTCCTGGGAAGAGGAAGGGGCTGTGTGAAATAGCTGGAGGATGGTGTGAATGCAGAGGGTGTCAGAGTGGAGGAAGACTGATGGGTTCAGAAAGGAGAGGGGGAAAGGAGAGGGATGGTATTTGTTTAGCAAAACTGCCTCCTGCCATGGGAAACTCATTC
>NW_005871433.1:619420-654148 GCF_000147115.1 Myotis lucifugus | reverse complement strand
GTGATCGTACCGTGGAGACTGAAATCGGAGACTCCAGGGTTAGGATCCGGGAGGACCGGGGCAAAGGGAAGATAAATACAGGCGAGGGGGAGTTGGTGCCTTCCTACCCGGCTTGTTTATTATTACAGCTTAAGAAGGAGGAATGTGCAAGCCCTTCTTTATGGCAGAAACCGCGCCTGCCCAATTCCCCCCTCTCTTCCTTTCTATTCAGCATCCCTCTCCCTCCAATTCCCCACCGGCCCCAGACACATTCCAGCTGCCAGCCACCCGTGCTATGCTCAGCATGTGAGGAAAGTGGTCTAATCCCCTCGGGGTGACTGGTTTCATGAAAGCCCAGGACATATGTTGGCTCCTGGTGCGTGTGGAGAAATGGGAAGAAAATGAGAGGTCAAATGAATGAATTACCCACGGCCAGACCTGGGAGCGCGCCTGCCTTCCTGTACCCTTTGTTAGCCAGGGAAAGAGGCAACATGGAGAAGCATGGCTAGGCTTTTAGTTTTGTTCAGTCACTTACCTGCAGAACAGAAGCCATGGATTATGGTACACAGTGTCAAGCAAGAGGTATTGCATATCTTTTTACATGATGACTCTCGACTGGATTAAAACGGCAATTTAATTTATGTCGCCTTTGTTGTTTTTGCAACTTAGTCGGACCTGCTGTCTCACTGCTCCAGGCCCTGGAAAGCAGCAAGCTTCTCTGAGATTTGGAAAGCGAGTCCTGCAGTCACACTGTGATCATTCTTACGACACCAGCCCTGGGAAGGAAAGGAATTGGGGACCTAGTTAGGTGCAGTATTAATAAGGTGGTGTGTTGAATATTAGTCATCGATGACTTCAAACAATCTAGGGGAATGACTGTGGCAAACAATACAATATGCCTGTGACATCCTCCCTACCTCACCCCTCCACGCCCCCCCGCCCCCACCCAAAAAGCCTGGAATTTGCCTGTTTTGAAATTTCTGCATATCCACTAGATCGCTTGTGATCGGTTTTTAAAATCTCAAGGTATGACTTTTTTAGTGATCTGATGTATTGTAGAACCATATCTTACGTGTAAATACATTTTTAAAAGTTTCCTTCACTTTCTCACTCATTAAACGTAGGGTGAGTGTTTACTGCGCGCAGGTCTTGCTGTTGGTGCAAGAGACACGAAGTTACTTACGTCAGTCTGGGTGACTCACTTCCCCTCTTCTTTAGCCAGTCGGCCTCCTGGTAACACCCAGACCTTGATATTCAGGCAGAGATACTGAGGCAAAAACGGCCCTTGGACACTCTGGGGATCCATTTATCAACCTGTCAGCCTCTCCGATGGGTCCAGCAAAAGCCTGGGCTGGCTTCTTATTGTCCAGCCCAGTGTGGGTCATGTGACCACACGGAACCATGTGCCCAGTCTCTGTGGCTGAGGGTAGTGGGCTCTGCTTGACCAGCCTGGTTAGATAGGGACTCGTATAGGTGAAGGGTCTGTTTCTCACAAGCACATGGTTTCTCAAAAGGATAGTTCCCCCGAAACAAGACAGGTAGGATGTCCAGGAAAGAAGCTGCTGCTGTGTAGCTCAGGCCTCATGAGTGCCGGGCCTGGCCTATCCAATTGCTTATGATAACATCCCCACTTGGATATCTCCAAGTGACCATATTGACAGCTAGCTGCCCGGTAGCATGCATGCAAAAGGACCCACCCTTCCCTGACAATGTGCCTACTCCCTCGTGTCCCTCCTCTTGGCGAAGCGTATCCCAACTTACCCAACCGGCCACACCGGGATCTGTGCACGGATTCGCAGGCCCCAGAACCCCTCCCCTCCAGGGCCCATCGGTCAGCGGGTCTAAAATATTTCTGGTCTCCGTCCCTATTCTCTAGCCTTACTGACACCTTTTTGCTTCACATGTTCAACATCTTATCCAGATGACTGCAATGGTCTCCTAACTGGCTTTCCTGTCTCGAGTTTCCCGCTTCCCCATCTAGGTAGATTGGTCCAGAACTTAAACCTGGCCGTTTCACTGGCCTGTTTTAAATCATTTCCAGGGCCTTGAGAATAAAGTGCAAGCTTTTAAAAGTTGGCACACAATGCTTTATCTTTCATGCAAAGCCCCCCCCCCCCACCACCACCACCACCTGGTTGGTCCTACTTCTCCGGCTCTCAGCATCCACACTACGCTGGTAACACTGTGATGTCTGCTTGCTCGCTTGCCTGCCTCTCTTCCTGAGCTGGGCTCTGTAAGAGCCAGGATATTCTAGTTTGGCTCACGCAGCACCCATTCTAAACCCTTCACAGCCTCCTTTCTTGTTTGAGCTGGAAAGCTAAACGTTGCGTGTAGAAGACTCCCTCCCTCGCAGCTGGGATGTAGAAATGTGATGTAAGTTCCATCAAGCGGATATACCTGTGTGAGACTTCAAATAGAAGCGAACAAACGAAGGTTGGGTCTTCTGGCAAGCTGGGTGGTGACATCTGGTTCCTCTGGGGCAGGTACAGTTGAGTTCTGGGGTCCAGCCCCTAGCACAGGGTGGCTGTGGTGATGGGTTTCCACTGGAACGTTGCCTTGGTGCGATTGGTCATTTTCCTTAGTCTGCATAAGTTCCAAGCTGCATTGCTGCTGCCGGTACTGACCGCAAGCCTGGCTCTGGCCCTTCCCAAGATTCTGCAAGCTTCCAATTTCCTGTAGTAAAACTCTTTGCTTAAACTAGAGGGGATGCTGTTGTCTGCAAGGAAGCACCTGATTAATATAGATGCTAATAAGAATGCGTTAGAGTTCTTTGGGTCTGCAGTGCCCAGCACAATGCCTGGTTCATGAGAGATGCCACAGGGATGTTTGTTTGAATGGATACATTTTCTCTGCTGTTAGAGTGCTCACTGTACCATAACGTAAGGGAGGCACGCACGAGAACAAGTATTTCAAGGCGATAGGTTACAATAGTGTTCCAGAGTTATACAGTGATAGAGTACAAAGGTTATGGAAATGCAAAGATGGAAGCATGAGGGGCATCCCGGGAAGGTAACAGTTGAGCTGGGCCTTGACAAATGAGCTATTCACTAGCCAGACAAGGAGTTAAAGGTCATTCCAGGCAGGAGAATGGTATTTGCAAAAGCAGAAGCATATGAGAGGGCAGAACATATTTAGGGAATGTGTGTGGCTGCACAGGACATAACCATCCGATTAGGAGATAAAGATGGAAAGGGAGGGGATGCCAGGGTTTGAATAAAGGTGAGTGTTTCTTGTACTTTCTAGACACCAGATACTGAACGATGTCACTTCGATATATTATTTCATTTAATCCTCCCTGTTGTTACTACTCTCATCTTATAGGTTAAGTGACTTGCCCAAAGTCATAGAGTTGCAAGTGGCGGAGCTCCCATTCAAATTGAGATCTTTCTGGCTAACATGCTAAAGAGTTTAGACTTTACCCTTAAATTAACAATGAATGAAGGTTAGACCATACTCTGACTAGATTGCCGTTGCCAAAGGATCAGAGCTTGACTGAAAGGACTAGCTAGGAGTCCAGAGGAGAGGTGAGAACAGCCCAACAAGTTAGGAGCAGTGAGAATGGAAGCGATCAAATACATGTGAGAAATATTTTAGAGGCTCAACGAACCGCACTTGGAGACCGATCCCATGCTGCACAGTAAGGAGACAAAACCAGTCAAGTGTGAGGCCAAGACGTGGGCTTGGACAGCTGGGTAGATTGGCACCATTAATGAAAATAGAAAAAAAAAATAGGAGAAGCTGGTATATGCAAAAGCAGAAGCATATGAGAGGGCAGAACATATTTAGGGAATGTGTGTGGCTGCACAGAAGAAGCTGGTTTAGGGTCCAGTCATAATTTTGTTTTTAGATGTGTTAAGATTTGATTTCTAAAGGACAATAGCTTGGAGATCATCAAGATAGCCATTTGCCCAAATCTATAGGCCCCGTGACCCTGGAGCGAAGCCTGGTGCCCTGGGCGTCTTGGCAGCGGTTCAAGCATGACTGGAATCTGGCTCAGCATCAAGGCGATGAGCACAGAGCCTGGCGTTGGTGCATATTTAAAACTGCTGGTCAGGCTGTGGAGCTGCAGGGAAGAAAGGCTGTGGCTGGGGAGGGCCACCATCCTCGCCATTCAGTAATTCAGCACAGAGCCTGTCTTCGCTGCAGAGCTCCCAATACAAGCAGCGTTTTTTAAAAGTCAAACCCAATTTCCTTGCTAAGTCACGCCTGGGCGAGCTGGAGAATTGCCAAAGGACAAGAGAAAATGCCCGGCCTCTTTCGAAGCCGGCCCTGAGACTCGGGTACTGCACGATAAAGCTGTCAGTCTGGTCTCGGCAGTGCAGGCACGTGACTCATTTGCATATGTCACTTCTGCATGTGTCACTTCCTTCGGCCTACCCCAGCCTGCAGGCCCCAACTCCAAATCCTGTGGGCAAATAAAGCTGCCCAGCACAACCGCCTACAATCAGACCCAGGCTTTCTTACAGAGGGTCTGGCCTCCCTTCCCTCATCTTTACCCCGCTCTGGACCCAGCCAGCCAGCATGGAGCTCGCCTAAGGAGGGGCATCTCCTACGGGAGGCCTCAGGCATGGCCTTTTGTGCGGCTGGGCAGTGCAGACCTGGAGTGGCCAAATCAGCTTTCTCAGCACACTGCTCCTCAGCCGGCCAGGGGTGGGCCCTGTGGGTCGCTATCTGTCTCCCTGAGCCCCGCTGGCCTTCTACTGTGCCTCCTTAATTACCCCTGAAGCCCCGTCCTCCCCAGCCGTGGGGATCAATGACTAAGCAGGGGACCTGTAAGGAGACCTCGATAGGGCTCGCACAGCCCTGCCCAAGGTATGTTATTGATGGTTGTTGCCTGGTTAGTTGTCTGACTCATGCTGGATTCAAGCTTTCATACTTTTTTGTTGTTGTTGTTGGACGCTGGGCAAGGCGGCTCTCAGAAGGGATGTGGCCTGGTGCTCTAGGGCCCTGACCTAGCCTACCTGGCCTCCCCAAGGGCCAGAGGATCCATAGCTTGACTAGCTTATAACCTACCAGCAGAGCCAGCAGCTAGCAGAAACTAGGAGTAACAAATATGTCTTTTCTTGCGGGCTGGCTCACCCTGCACTATGATGCCAGGCTTGGTGGACCAGACAAAGCTGGGTTTCAGCCCCCATGTGCCCTCCCCCCCTCTGCCAGGTTCTTTGTGGCAGCCACCAGCTGCAGCAGGGATGGGGAGGGGGTGTGTGTGGGTAGGGCCCTGCCCATGGCCAGTCCACCCATGTGCTGTGAGATGCCAGCCAGGAAATCCTGCTTTGGAGACCTTCTGCAATCCCTCACCCCTGTATGTAATTCACAATAAAAACAATACTGACTCCCAAAACACAAAACTCACATGAATGCTGAAATTAAAATGACTTTACGTGGGATGTTTAGACGGCAAAATTTCGGTCGAACATTTTGTTAGTTTTAGGGGAGGCCCCTGCGAGGCTGGGTATCCAAGCGCATGTTTAGGCTGCACATTGGGAAGTCCTGCTCTGGGCCTGAGGCCCGGCCCTGTGGCTGGACCTCCCGATGCTGCCTGCCTCTGGGGCCTGCCCCATCTCTCCTCGATCCTGTCACCATGCTTAAGGAGGCTCCCATCTCTCCTCGATCCTGTCACCCTGCTTAAGGAGGCTCCCATCTCTCCTCAATCCTGTCACCCTGCTTAAGGAGGCTGCTCGAACCTTGGCTTATGGCCGGCTCCTACCCCCCCCCCCACACACACACTGCCCCTCTGTGCGCTGGTTCCGAGTTTGGAGGAACTGGAGAACCCATCCCAAGAGTGACTGAGTTTTGTATGTGCTCTTGTGTTTAGATCCCTAATATTTCCCTAACCTTATTTTTTTCACTGCACATTATGTTTATTTTTCTCACTCTGAAGGTAATAATGTATAAATTTCAAGTTTCACTCTGTGTAGGGTGTTCTTCTGCATGACTTGACAAATATATGCAATCATGAAATTTCTAGCACGATCAAGATATAAAAGCAGACCCATCACTTCAAAAAGTTATCACCAAGACCTTGGTTTTTGACGTACATCCTGGGCTCTGGTCCATGGGAAGCCTGGCCTGGCTTTTGGATCTGAAAGGCATTTCTCTGCTTTCTGCTGTTATCTACCATCTGAAACAATGCACGCCTGAGCACGGAGGGGGCGATGCTTGGGGACAGTTAGGAAATTCAGAGGCAGGAAATTCAGTTAATACTCCACACCTAAGTCCTACTGCCTAGCCAAAGACCGAGCCACAAGAAATGTTGTCAAATCAGTGAAGAATGAATGAGTGATTGAATGAATGAATGAGAGTGAATGAAGCAACCCGAGAGTGGGAAGGTAGGTGGGGTTGTTTTCTTCTGGGTCCCAGGAATCCCCACAGAGACTTGAACTCCAGGCAGCTGGTCCTCTGGGTCTCCCTCCAGCCACAGCCCTGGGCCTTGGGTCTCCCTGCTGATGGGGGAGAGGCCAAGTCCGTGTCCTGCCTTCCCATCTCCAGCGTTGCTCCGCCCAGGCTTGTCCGTTTTTCCTGGAATAAGAAAGTCTCCTGAGCCCATGTCTGCTCTTGCCGGTCAGTATTCACCCAGCAGCTCAATGCTTTCCTATGAGAAAAAAAAAAATTCACTTGGATCTCTAATTCTACAAGTGTCAGCGAAAGACCCTTTCCAACTTTGTTCATCATAAAACTTCATCTTCCCGGGAAAGGAGATCGATGCTCCTGTCTTCACTGTTTCTGCAGCCCGAGGATCTGTGTCAGCAACTATGGCTCCTATGATGGTTCATGTTCTCAGAAGGAAAAGTCATTATGATTGATGAATAGTGATGGCTGCGAGAAGGGCGGGGAGAGGGAGAGTCATGTGGCCATGCTATATTTACCACCCCGACCTAGACGTTGGATGCTGCCATATTGCTTCTCTGAGATGTGGGAGAAACAGGTCTGTCTGTGGCAGAAAAGCCTCCCACCTTTCCAGGAGGTCCGGGGGCTGATGCAGTCCCTTCTAGCTGACTTAGAAGGACTGTCTGCGTGCAGCCGTGGAGTGGCATTCTGTCTGTCACTAGGTTGATCAAACAAGATGACAGCATTGGAGTTGGCTTAGTCCTCCCTGGCCCTCTGTGCTGGAGGCAAATCAATCCAGGCATCTGAAATGGCTTTCGTTTCGCCGTGAAGGTCCTGGCAGCTGGACCAGGGGTGCTTTCTTGACTTAGGGGCCAGCGGGAGCTGTGCTCTGTGTGAGGGAATGAGCCACACAGGCCCCACCACCGGGTAGCTTCCTCTGATGAAAGAAAACAGGCAGCCGAAACTGGTTCGATTCCGGTCAAGGGCATGTACCTGGGTTGCGGGCACATCCCCAGTGGGAGATGTGCAGGAGGCAGCTGATCGATGTTTCTCTCTCATCAATGTTTCTGGCTCTCTATCTCTTTCCCTTCCTCTCTGTAAAAAATCAATAAAATATATTAAAAAAAAAAAAAAGAAAGAAAACAGGCAGCTCCGCCCTGGGAATTCTAAATTACAATGGGGAAAAGAACAGTCTCAACTCATATCTGCTCACCTGTTGCAAGTGCTGGCCCTACTGGGGTGGGCTGTCCCTTAAGGGTTTGTTGATTTCTTGCTTCTGCTAAAAAACGGGGACAGGATCTCTGGGCTTTAAAAAAGGATTCGCTGAAGTATGTGGCAGAGCTGGTTCCCCTCCCTGTGGGGGTGGGCAGGTCTCTGAACAAGGAGCTGTATCTTCATCCTGCAGGGCTCCTGGGACCCTTAACGGGGGGTGGGGGGTGGTGGGGGTGGTGGCACATTTGGGGAACAGCCCCCAAGAGCACACTGCTGAGGGCCCAGCTCTGACGACCTCCGGTCCTTAGTCACTGCGGTCAAGGCAGCCTGGCTGTGTCAGATCCTATAAATATTGGATAAGGCTGCTTGGAAGACGTGAGATGCTTAGAGGAGTCGGGGGAGGAGGAAGGATTCAGTGCAGAAGATGATATCAGAAACTGCTGGCCCTCGGCTCAGAGCTAATACAGGAGTCAGCAACAGAAGAGGGAGAATGGATTTTATCAGGCCCGGCTTCTATTCTCGGCTGAGAATCTGCACACGCATTTCTTCGGAGGTTTAAGTGGCCCAGGAGTTGGACTGTCTGGCTCCGGACAAGCAGAAGGAAGAGAGCACTCATCTTTCAGTTTGATTTCCTAACGTTGCCTCTTCTATTTGGAAGCCTGGCATGTTCATCGTAGGCTCCTTCTATGCTGCAGGGGAGCCGTCTACCCCTTCCTGGGGCTTGCAGGGGTCTCTATGGGTGGGCCATTCTCGAAGGGATCCCAGTCAGCTTAGGAGTCATTTGTGCTAGGAAGCCTCCCCCGACACCCCAAATCCGGGCCAGGACCCTCTCTCTGCACCCCCACAGCCCCACTGCTCACGTCCATCGGAGCACACTGCTGCTGGCTAGTATGTATCCATCTCTCCCACTAGAATAGTCACTGGGGCAGGTTGGTGCTTTCCTCACAAATACGTGCCTTAGCAGAGTGGTGCAAAGCAGGTGCCCCCAAAACATGTATTAAATGAAACGGGGGAGTCTCAGAATGAGCCGGGGCGAACAGCTGCTCCCCACCAGAAGTTCTTGGGAGCTCTCCTGGCTTATTGCTGGTTCCACCAGGAGATTAGCTAGGGATGCTCCCTTTGCAAAAGCTGAACCCCAGGTTTTGGCCCCTTTCATCTCCTAGTGAAAAGTCTGTCCGCCTATTGCTGTCTGTCCACCATGGAGCATAGCATAGTCTTGTGAATCTGGGTCCACGGTCGGGTGTGATTTCCACTGTGTGGTTTCGGGTTAAAGCCTTTCAGGAGTCTCTTCCCAGCCTTTTCCACTTCTCTCACCATCTCTGGCTGTACAAAGTCCAGATTCCAGGGGCTTTCTGTTTTTGTAAATATTTCCCTTCCTCACTTCCCTTGCCAAGGGTTGCGATAGCTCTCTCACTCTCTCTCCTTTGTGGGTTCTTGGGAAAGCAGGCAGTTTCAGGTCAGGGTTCCTAGGTTTTCAGTTGAAATTGCTCTTCTCGTAACCCCCTGAAAGGTGATGTAGCCCCGCCCTGAGTCCCTGGCATTCACACTCGGAGTCCTTCCCAGTTCTGTTCTCTGTCCTCCAGTCCCGTCTGAAAACACCGTCCACTGAATGCATGCACCTCACTCCCCATCAGGGCTCACCTGTCCCAGGCCCACCCTCCACAACTCTGCCCTGAAGTAGCCTCCTCCTCTCTGCCTCTCTGTCTCCATGGATACCCCTGCCCACCGGCTCACTCTGCTTCACAGCCACTTGCCCAGCCTGGGTCTCCCCTCAAGTCACTATGACTTGGGGGAAGAGTCTCACAGTTTCAAGTTGTCCCTGTCCTCTGTCCCTACTTGCCCTTTGGAATGAGAAGTGTCACAGGCTTGAAAAGTTCAGTAGGAATTTGCCAGGACAAAGAGAGAAAAAAATCTCATTCCAGGAAGAGGAAGCAGCCAATACAAAAGCCCCAAGGAAGAAAATCACATGAAAGAGGGGTAGCCAGAAACCTGGTGTGCGTGGGGGGCGGGGAGGGAGCTTGGGCGTGGGGATAAAAGGCCTTGCCTTGAAAAGAATTTCCTGGGAAATCATCAAAACATCTTTGGGCAAGAATGTTATTGATTGGCTCTGTGTTTATATTCATTGTTCCTCACAGTACAGACAAAGGGCTAGTGTCCTTGGTAAATAAATTGGAATTGATTAGAAAAATTAATAAGAAACCGACTTTTAAAAATAGCCAATAACTCCATAGAAGAAGGTGCAAAACATATAGTCAGGCAGATAGATCTCAGGAAAGGAAATACAAATGGCTCTTAAGCATATAAAAGATCTTCAACCTCACTCATAATAAGAGAAATGCAAACGAATTCTCTACTGAGATTCCATTTTTACCTATTATATTGGCAAAATCCCCAGAATTTGATAACACATTCCTTTGGCACTCAAACATTGCTGGTAGAAGTGCAAATTAGCACAGCTACTCTGGAGGGCAATTAAGCAATATCTACCCAACTTGTCAATGCATATTTGACCTCTGTTTCTAGGATTTTACTGTCGAGACAAACTGTACACATGTGAAATAATGTATATTCAGGGTTACTAATTATGGAATTGTTGTAATAGTAAAATGTAGGAAGCAGCTAAGTGTCCATTAATAGGGTACTGTTAAACAGATGATGGTCTAACTATATAATAGAATACCAGGCAACTGTGAAAAAGAATGACATGGCTCTCCCACAGGGAAGAGTTCCAAGACAGCTATTAAATGGTTAAGCGACAGGTAGACCAGTGTGTATAGTTGGCACATTTCGTGTAAAACAAGGGGTGGGGGGCAGAAATGAGAATATATATATTTGCATTTTTTTGGAGATGCATAAAGGAACAAAATGGCTGCCTAGGTGGAGGCAGGCGGGAGAGATATGGGAACCAGGCAGACAGGGGATAGATGTGCGAAGGAGGCCCTTCACTGTGAACCTTCTTATAGTTTTTGAATTTTGAATCATGTGACTATGAACCCTTTTCAAAACATTACACTAAAAAAAATTAGTTCCCTGTTCCCATAGTCTTGTTTTCAGAATAGTTATTTGTAGCCTGGCTGCCCAGAGGAACCCAGAACCTGGTCTTATGACTTACACCATCTCAGGGGTTCCCCTCACCCAGTGTGAAAAAATATTTCACCCAGTCCTGGTTGGTGTGCTCAGTGGTTAGAGCGTCATCCTGTGCCCTGAAGAGACGTGGATTCGATTCCAAGTCAGGGCACTTACAGGAGGCAACCATTGATCAATCTCTCTCTCTCTCTCTCTCTCTCTCTCTCTCCTGCCTCTCACTTCCTCTCTCTCTAGAATCAATAGTTAAGGATTAAAAATAAATAAATAAAAATATTCCACCCAAACAAATTCATAAATATCTTTAGAGGGCATCTGCACCATGTCACCCAATTGTAAGTCATTACAACTCCCCGAGGTTGAACATACCCCCTTGTCCCTCTGGGGGCTCTGATTCAGGTTTCTGCGTTTTCACATGTGCTTCATTCCCACTCACGTTGTCATTTTCAGGTGGCGTTTCTATTTAGTAAAGCCAGTGTCTGCCTTTATTTTGATGTCTTTCTCCCTCAGCCATTCCCTCCCTAAGATGACCTTGAGCACTAGTCCCTCTTGGTGCTCTGTGATTGCTTCTCCAGACCCTGCCTTTATGCATATTAGATGTGGTTACCCAATTTGAACACCTTGTAAAAACATTTAAAATCACTTGGTGAAAATCCTTCAAACAAGGAGCAGCTGTGCTGGAGAGAGAGCCAGCTGGTTGCTCACCACTTTCTCAGAAGTGTGGTGAAGCACAGTGTTCAAGAATTCCAGGAGGCGAAGGGCAAAATTAACCTACACATGTCCTCCGGCTCGGTGTGACTGCCTGAGAAAATGGCCCTCTCCTCGTCCAGCTGTGTCCACAAAGCTGTCCTCTGCAGGAGGCACAGACAGTTCCTCTCTAGGACAGTGGTTCTCAACCGTGGCTGCACATTAGAATCACCTGGGAATCTTTTTAAAATCCCGATTTCTGGGCCTCATCATTAGTAACAAAGAAACAGAATTTCCGGAGGATGAGGCCCAGAAATCGGGATTTTAGAAAGATTCCCAGGTGATTCTAATGTGCAGCCAAGGTTGAGAACCACTGCTCTAGGAGAGCTTTGGGCCCGGGCTTCCCTTCTGTTGGCTGCATAGCTCTGTGGCTGCGACACCTGTCACTCAGATCTAAGCGAACTTACCATCCACACATCTACAATCAGATGCTGAAGGAAAGATTTATAAGCTCAAGTCAACTAGGTTGACTCCCTCCTCTGCTCTTCTTCTCTAAAGCTGATCTTTATTATTATTATTATTTTATTATTTACATTCTATTCTCTCTTGTGTAGCTATTTCATTCCCAGGATAAAAACAAAAAGGTCTATATTTTTTTATTACACATATGTACTCCTAACCAGCTATAAACTCCTGGAGTACAGGGACCACCTTTTTTTCATCTTTGTTCCCCCCAAAGATGCTCACACAGAGCCAACCCTCCATCAATACTTATAGAATAAACAAATGAATGAGTGGTTGAGTGGATCTCTAACACTTGCTATGTATTTATTCCCTGTCATATAGAAATTCCTGTGATGACAGAGACATATATCTGTGCTGTCCAATAATGTAGCCACTAGCCACATGTGGCTACTGAGCACGAGAAACGTGTCTAGTGTGACTGGGAACTAAATGTTAAATTTTAATTAACTTTATTTAAATGGCCAAGTGTGGCTAGTGGCTACCATATTGAATGGTGTAGATGTAGACGATTGTCTACTTGATTTGATCGTTTACATTGATAAAACAAATTGTGTCGTCTTTTCAAGTTAACTTTTTGTGTTTAACACATCCCAGAAACTTTCAACAACAGTTTTGGAAGCAGTGGAAAAAAAACATATCGGCACTTGCGGTCATCACCACAGGCAAACCAAGACCAGAAGGAGGAAGAATGAATACAAATTAGTTTCGCCTGCTTTTTTCTGAGAAAGTCTTGGGTTCCTCAGGGGTGTAAGTGTTCGGCCTCTTGGTTTATGACTCACCCGAGAGCCACCCTCTCTGACTTTGCCAAGCCCCTGCCGGTAGGCAGGGTACAGAGTCGGGGCTAAGTCCGAGGGAAGAGTGCCACGTGGTGAGTCATCCGCACCGTTTCTCAGAACAGGTGTTCTTTGCTGAGCCTCCTTCCTGGGCGCCCCACCCCTGCCTTTACCTGCAGGGCTGCCTGTAGCCCAAGGACAGACGTGAGGTTCATTCCTGTTCAGGAATGTCTGGGGTGGTGTGCAGTGACCGGGGACATGTACCCAGAGACCCCACAAGGAATTGGATCCAGGGGTGGGTTTGGTGATCTGTCTGCTCTGGTGGAGACTGAGTGCCCTGTCTGGGTAACAGCAGCAACTTCAATGTCAAGAGAGGACCCTTTCTCCAGCACTGGGTCCATCTGGTCCCACCTCCTGTTGCAGGGTGCTGGAACCCCGGGCTCTTCCGTCACAGGCAGGACGATGACCGCAGAGTAGGCACTTGCATGTGTCAGTGTGTGGTGGGTGCCACTGTCCTTTAATAGATGGAACAGGGCAGAATCTCCACACCCCAGATGAACGGGGCTCATTTCTACTGCACGAAGGCAGCTGCCTTTGCTTCCCGAGTTAGGAAGTGTTCACAGAGAAAGTCATGAAAGTGCCCATGATGCCAGGTCACTGAGCCAGAGCTCCCAGAGCTGTCAGCATCCTCTCTTTCATCCTCAGGGAGACAGGTAAAAGGCACACACACCTAGGGCTCCCGGTCCCCTGTCACGCATTCCCTCTAAGATAGCCAAGCCTGCTTGCTGGCTCTCATTTGGAAGACAAGACTGAAGTGCTAGGTCCTTGACACAGAATTCCCAAGGTGCCTGAGGCCCAAAGCAGTGTCTGCGTGCAGTGTTCGTTGGTGCTGAGTGATCTGCTGGAGTCTAGAGTTGTTTCAACAAATCCGACACACCCTACAGGCCCAGCAGGCAGGGTGGGGAGCCTGTGCTGTACGTGCCACACTGGGGAAACTCTGGTTACCAGTTGCACAAGCAATGCCTCTCCTTCGGGGGCTCAGGTAGGTGTCAGGGTAACCTCACTCCACACTGATGCACCTCGCCCTTCCCTCACTCTGCCTCTTCTCCTGACCACATCTTCGATATCTTCAGGGCTGGGACAGGCCCAAGTCTGGAAAACAACTGGTATCTGGAGACCCAATCATTGTAAGAATAACGTGCTGACAGCATTGCAGTCGACTGTCAGCTTCTCATCCGGGTCTTTGCATCTTGAAATCCCCCATCTGGCTGCATCTAACGTCCTATGGTTTCCATTACTGCCCTACTTTTTCAGAACTTCTCATCCCTTGACTATTTCTAGGTCAAGTATTACTGAAAAGACTGGGGTGAGTGGCCATTCTGAAAGACCCTTTTCAGGTTTCCCAGAGAAGGATTCTGCCCCAACCGACTCTTTGTGGCTCTGTATGTTTCTTGGGATGTTGAAGGTTAATATCTATGGAAATTATTTCCTGCATAAAAACCCACTTATTGAAGGCAAAGGTATCTCTGGGTAGCATAGTCACAGCGGATTTTGAGCATTGGAAGAGAACCTAGAGGTCACAGCTTCATTTTCTAGGGTGAAGAAAACAATATCAGAGAGGTTAACAACTTGGCCAAAATCACTCAGCTTATAGACAGAGCTGTTAGAACCTTGAATAGACAATTGATCAAGACTCAGCGTGTAAGTCAGTGAGTTGAGGTTGACTTCAAATGGAAATGGGGACTTCCTTTGGACTCCTCACTTAGAAGAAGGCGTACGGATTCAAAATTCCTTTGCTGACTCTTTTACTGGTACAGGATACTCTAAATTTTAACATATTAAGCAGGATGATAACCTGTTCTCTCTTTTACCATAAAACATTTTGCTTTCGCTTTCCCCCTACCTTGTACCAGCTGATTTTCGTAATTTGGAATTAACCCGATTCACTGAATCTGGTCAGAGGGGAAGACCCAAGTGAAGGCCTTGCTGTCAAAAGGGCAAGTAAGTAAAGCCAGCCTACAACCATCTCTGCCTCCAGGACCGTGGATGGTGTCAGGTGTCAAAGATGCTGAGACCTCTAAGGAGGATGACCCCAAGGTTCAACTGTGGGCAGAGCTTGCTCTTCCCTTTTCCCCTGATAACGTGCCTGTCAACTCTCAGGAGAGTTGGACTGTCATGGGGTTGAGGTGAGAATGGAGGGCTGATGCCTTCTTATGACTGATGTAAGCTTTGGTCAAATGAACCCCTTTGACCTTGGTGAGAGATGCCCAAAGCCACTAGGTCAGTGGTCGGCAAACCGCGGCTCACGAACCACATGCGGCTCTTTGGCCCCTTGAGTGTGGCTCTTCCACAAAATACTACATGCGGGCGTGCACGTACAGTGCGATTGAAACTTTGTGGCCCATGTGAGAAGTCGGTTTTCGGAAAGGAGATAGACGAAACAAGTATACAAGACGAGCGTGGATGGGAGAGTTGGAAGGGGTCGACCTCAGCGAACGTACCTCAATCAGATTGAGGACGTTTTTAGCAAAGGCCAGCTTAGGAGGACCCTAATTAAGTTAATAACAATGTACCTACCTATATAGTTTAAGTGTAAAAAATTTGGCTCTCAAAAGAAATTTCAATCGTTGTACTGTTGATATTTGGCTCTGTTGACTAATGAGTTTGCCGACCACTGCGCTAGGATGTACACAAGATGAACGAAGCGTCTGGTTATTCTGGGAGCCAGAAGGGTGTCTCTCCTCCATCTTATCCTGGAAATGCGGAGGTTAGAGCCTCTCCAAGGAGGATCTGGTAAGAAGATCAGTTCATGTTTTCCACAAGATTCTTTAGAGACGGTTTTTCACTTGTCCTGCGAGAGGTCATTCCAGTTCTGTTTGTGAAATAGTTGCTAGTGAAGAAGCTGGCTGTTATCCATCCTCTATGTTGGGCCAGTTCTGTGGTGGGAATCCTGTTTTTCTGGAAATGTCAGGGTTATAAACTGGTTCTTGGGCTGGCGGCCCATGATCCTACCGATCTAACGCTGTGTTTTACACTATTTGGTATTCTTTCCTCAATAAACCTTTGCACTCCTGAACCCAAATAATGCAGTTTCTATTTTCTGCGATTCCCCTTTAGGACATGGCCTGAACACATTACACATACTCGATTTGAGTTTTTAAAGGCTTAAATTAGGTAGAAACACACATTTATAGTAATATACATATGTGTGTGTGTGTGTATTGTGTATAGAGTAAAAACTTGTAGTAAAAATAGAGTTACTTATTCAAGTTGGTAATGAGAAACAGAAACATTTTCTACAAAAAAATTATCTTGTTAAAGACTTCCATTCAAAAGTCTAGTTTTTAATAACATCCCTTAAAAAATGGGGTAGTCCAGCCCGGCTGGTGTGGCTCAGTGATTGAGCATTGACCCATGAACC
Source organism: Myotis lucifugus (assembly GCF_000147115.1). Classification (NCBI taxonomy): domain Eukaryota; kingdom Metazoa; phylum Chordata; class Mammalia; order Chiroptera; family Vespertilionidae; genus Myotis; species Myotis lucifugus. The sequence continues at coordinate 638,140 of NW_005871433.1, read as the reverse complement.
AAGAGGTCACAGTTCGATTCCTGGTCAGGACACATGCTGGGTTTTGGGCTTGATCCCCAGTGGGGGGTGTGCAAGAGGCAGCCGATCAATGATTCTCTCTCATCATTGATGTTTCTATCTCTCTCTCCTCCCTTCCTCTCTAAAATCAATTTTAAAAATTATACATTTTATATAAATGGGGTAGTACATGTCACAGAGGGAGAAAAGTTAGCTGGGAAGATGCAAACTTTGCATTCACGTATGTGAAACAACCCCTCTGAAAACAGAACCAAAGGAAAGGTGGAGCAATGCCACAGGTACCGGACACATCCTGGAGAGGAGATGGCTGTCGCATGTGTCGTGAGGACGAACCAGGCACCAATCTCAGGTGTTTGGACACATAAGAGGAAAGCACATTTTTGAGTTTGCCTTCCCAGAACTGGACAGCTGTGGCCTGGCGGTGACCAAGAGCCACCACACCAGGTCCTTTCCGAGGGGATTTCTCGTACCTGAGGCTGACACGCAGGGGAGTGCACGCCCCCAGAGGCACTCAGCCTGAGTACAACCGGAAGTTAAAGGAAGCATCTGGCTTCTGTTCTCTGAGTGAGTCAAAGGCAGCGTGGTGCCCAACCATTTATTTTAATTTTTAACCCCACGAGGAGCTCACACAGTCCCTGCTTTGTCTGTGTGACCTACGCCATCCACAGCGGCCAGGGCACAGGGCAGACGATGGGGACCCCACTTTCTGGGAGCTAATAAGCATGAACAGTTACCATGTTTTGAGTCCACATTGCTCAGCCGTGGAAGGTTCTGTGAGGGGAGGAGCCCGAGAAAGAAACTGAAAGGAGGAATTGTTCCGCTCTCTGGGGTGCTGGTGGCAGATTAAATATCGGCAATAACACGTGCACTTAAATCATTCCACTGGGCTGGGGACGTTTCAGCCCAAGGTCACTTATTTCCAGTCCTGAATAAAACGACCGAGGTTGTTGCCTTAACGTTTTCAGATGCATTTTTGAGCTGGGCTTTGGCCAGGCTGTCAGGCGGGCGTTTGGGGGAAATGTTAGCTTTGGAAACTGCTCCTTCTGCCAGGCCCCTCGCTCCTGGCCGGGAAGAGTTCACCCACTTCCCCGGGCTCCTCTTTGCACCTGGAGACCTTCGTTCTTGCCCCTCTGACTTGCTTTTGTCCTGGTTTCTGGTTGAAGCTCACAGAAGTCCCCACCTTTGTTTTTCTGGAAGGCTCTCCCGAGTCTGAGAAAACAAACTAAACAAATGAAACTCAACTAGTCATGCACGTGGGCCCACACACGGTTAGATGTTGGCTTCTGGGGGCTGCTTTGAGTACGGTAATGTCTGTACCTTTAAAATGTGTCATCACAATTTTAATCATCACAGCCAAATGCAACACAAGAAATTCGATGTCAGAAAAATAGCCCTGGCTGCCTCATCACAGAGTGATGGGGCCGGGCCGGAAGAAGGTGCCTTCTGCCCAAGGTGCCCTGGTTCACAGCCTATCTCTTGGGAATAGACTCCCATTCTTCCTTCTTTGTGGGGACTCCACAAGAAAATGGAAGGTGATGAAGCTTGAGTGCCCCTATAAAAGTCTTCTCACATTTTTGGGGTGAGACAGGTTTGGATGCAGGAATCGCTTCGTTGCTGAGTCAGGCAACATACATTCGCTGTGTGTCTCAAGCTGAGTCGAGCTGTCAGATCAAAAGCAGAAGGGACTTTGTTCATGCCCATAGGGACTCCATATGGAGATATGGAGCCCAGAGGCGCCTGATGCAGGTTGAGGAGGGTGCAACCAAACACCCTTGACTTTCTGGGGGCATCTCCTGCCAGGCTCGGACATCTGGTGGGCATCGGACATGTACTCCTTCCAAGAATGGTACTGAGACTGTCCCCTTTGGGCCCAGGGAGGGAACGAACGTCCAAGATGTACATGTTTCATGTTTAACAACTGGCTCTTGGGGTGGGGGAAGCCCTGGTTTTGTAGCATTTGCCAATTTCTGTGGTGTAAATACTCCCAGCACGGCTAATTCCAAGCTGCCAATGTGATGTCACCTGGTTTGCATATTTCTTGAATATTAACAATGTAAAGCCAGCTCTAGCTCACCATTGGCACCAGCCCAGCACAGTGTTACTGAAACTGACATGAAGATACAGAGCCCTGACTGTGGGGTCAAACACAGGAGGCCTCCTACGCTGGCACTTGGGAGGTGTGTGCCTCAGGTCGGTTGCCTGACCTTCTAAGCTTCATTGTGTCATCCAGAAAACTAGGACGAATAGTGGCCGTCATTCTTTCAGTTGCAAGTGGCAGAACCCACCTGAAGTAGTTTAAGAGAAAAGGGGGAGTTTGTCGGTTCATGTATACAATCGAAGGATGGGAGCATCATTGGGACTTGCTCTGTCTCCCTCTGTTTGTCAGTGTTTTTCTTTCCTAAGGGTAAGGGCTTACAGTCACCAGCAACTTCAAACTAGTATTGTCGCAGCTGAGTGACCAAGGATGAAAGGCCCTCTCCCCCTGCTCCGCTGTGGGAAATCCCAGGGATGGCCACTTATCGAATCACGTTGGTTCACATGTACGTCCCTGGAGCAGTCTTTGGGGCCCGGTTGATGGAGGACCATGACTGGCCGCCCCCACCCTACCTTGTGGTGTAAATGAGCATTGCCCTGAAGAAGTGGGTGCCATTCTGAGCAAACACTACCCCAGTGGCCACCTCAAGGGTCATGTGCTGGTCTTGAGGGGTTGTTGTGAGCCTGGAATAAGATAAGATAAGGAATGCAAAGGGCTGCCCTGCAGTAGGTATTCGAGTGTTAGTTCCCAACTCATTTCCTCCCCCTTCCCATCCTTCTGTATCCCTCCTGCTTTCTCCCACGGAAGTCCCAGGAAACTGCCACACAGACCATGGGCCTCTTGTAGGGGTCGAGTTCACCCACCCCACCTATTCGAAACAGTCCTGCACACTTTACCTCCTATCCCTGGACAGTGCAGAAGCGTGAGGTGCGAGGAGCTGGCATTCGTGTATAACCACCATCTTTTTCAGTATCTTTTGCTTCAACCTTTTTGGCCACTGATTTATATCCTGGGTCCTGCTCTTCAAGGATTTTGCTCTCGGTCATTACAATCCATAGCCCCTCGGATGTGACTTACAGTCGAATCTCCTAGAGGCGAGGAGTTGTAGCACACTCTGCCTGTCCCTACGGCATCTCGTGGCTGTTGCCAATCCATGGGCAGCACTCCAGCTCCCAGTGTGGTGTTTTGCAGGGTTCCCCTCCCAAGTGGACACCCTCCCCTATCGGATGGCAGGCTGAGAGTCTTCGGGGAGCACCACGTGATCAATGACCAATGAGCATTGGTGATGAATACACTGACCCCTGCACCCTTCAGAGCTACCTCTGAAAGGTGTATTTTACACGGAGCCCCAGAGTTCCCTCGAGGGGACGAGCTCCATCACCCACCCTGGCAGCCGGCTAGGCCACTGACCTTTATTAGTTGCCTTCCTCTTCTTGTCTCTCTTCTCTGTGGGTGCTCTCTGCACCTCCCAAATACACGATTTGCAGTTGAGTCCTTGTTGAAGCGTCTCCACTTTAGGGGGAACCCACACAATTGTAGGGGATTTCTAAACAGCCAAAACAACAACAACAAAAATGTTTCTTGGAGAGTAAAAGTCCATATCCTATTTTCTGAATCAGAAATAGCATGGTCTGACACGTGCACGTGAGCGGTTAGGAACAATGGGACAGAATGCTTGACATGGAAATTACCCAGCAAAATCGGGAGGTTTGGCTGCCACCCTGGTAACACTTGATGGGAGAGCACTTCGGGTTGGGATGCTGCTCCAGGCCCTGCCCTGTAGGCTGCAGGAAGCACCCGGCTTCCTGTCATAGGCCCAGGTCATGCAGAGGAGCGCAACCCTATGAAACTGCGGCCTGGGTCCCCACATATTGGCTCTGACAGGGCACCCGGAGCACATTCTAACTCTCCTCTCTGCATCTCAGCAGATTCTTGAATAAAACCCATCTACGCCTGGGAGTGATTCCCCTGGAGGCCAAACTCCCTTTGCTGAGGAGAAATGGGTGTTTCTTGGTACAGTGTGTGTGAGGGGGGAATTGAAGATGGGAACTCCATTGCACAGGTCTTTTTTTTTTTTTTAATATATTTTATTGATTTTTCACAGAGAGGAAGGGAGAGAGATAGAGAGCTAGAAACATCGATGAGAGAGAAACATCGATCAGCTGCCTCCTGCACATCCCCCACTGGGGATGTGCCCGCAACCCAGGTACATGCCCTTGACCGGAATCGAACCTGGGACCTTTCAGTCCGCAGGCCCGACGCTTTTATCCACTGAGCCAAACCGGGTTTCGGCAGCACAGGTCTTTTTTAAAAAACATTTTTATTGATTTCAGAGAGGAAGGGAGAGGGAGAGAGAGACAGAAACATCAATGATGAGAGACAGTCGGCTGCCCCCTGCACACCCCACACTGGGGATCGAGCCTGAAACCTGGGCATGTGCCCTGGAATGTCTGGTTTAAGGAAGCACTGAGGGGGAGCTGGGAGGGATGACCAACTCCAATTCCTGGGGTTGGAAAAGACAGTCTGTGTTTGATGAGTGGATGTGAATCTAGTAGATGGTCAGACGCACAGTAGGAGCTCCATAAACCTTGATTCATGTCTAGGTCCCTTTCCACCCGGAGGATTCTAAGCACCAGTGCACGGAGAATATCTACAAGATTGTTTGATGAGGCACAGCTACCATTATCTTCAAAATGAAAGGCAGAAAGTCAAGGGTTTATTTGTAGCCAAATTATGGAACATTGGGAGGGTCTGGCTGGTGTTATCTGGATTGGTTGTCCTTGTACCAGAAAACGGTATACAGTTTCTCACTCTCCATCTCACGTGATGCTCGTGGCCATGGCATCCAATCCCAGATGGTGGGGGCCGTGGGGAGGTGACCTGTCCAGGAAGGATCCAGCACACAAGTGGCATTTTCAGCACCATCCTCTGCAGCCTTTGCTGCTACTCTCACGGCATCCAGTGCCTTCCAGAGGGGACTGTCCTTCCGAGCAGGGAGGACTCAGACACTGGACACATTGGCAAGGCTCCCCTCCCATTTACGGGGGAGAGAGTGTGTGGTGGTGCCTGGTGCGTGGGAATGGTCCCTGGGGGGTGTGAGGGGTGGGAAGGAGAGAGGGCAGGGGAAACACAGATTATTTGAGCCCAAGTCTAGAACCACCACGTGAGGCCCTGCAAGGCAGCGTGAGCCACTTCATCTTGAGATTTAAGGGAGCGCCTAACACCTGCACCCTGGGACTTCTCCCCAACCCTCCCACACAGCAGGGAAGATGGGATGTGTTTGCCGCCTGTCTGCCGAGCATGGAGCTATAGATGGGTGTGTGGGAGTGTGTGTGTCGGGCCGGAGGGGGAGATGCCAGGGAGGGTCTTTTGCCACCCTAATAGGCAAGGGGCATCTGTTTGGGGATGAGAGGAAGAGCGGGAGGGTGCTTGAGCTAGATCAAGGTAATCGTTAGCTGGTTTATCTAGCCAACTCATGTTGAGGAGACTGGAAATGATTTACAAGCTCGGGGTGTGTGTGTGTGTGTGTGTGTGTGTGTGTGTGTGTGTGTGTTTGAGAAGAGAGAGAGAGAGAGAGAGAGAGAGAGAGAGAGAGAGAGAGAGAAGTAGGTCATGAGAAAGAGACTTGGGGAAAATAGGCAACATTTGTCTTTAGCAACTTTTATACTAATTAAATGTAATCTAATTCATTTCACAAATGTATTTAATGTAAAATCTTATTGACTTATAAATTCGATTGTTGGGTTTTTGTTTGTTTTTGTTGGTTGGTTGATTGTTTAAGAAATGTTAGGGAATAAAAACATTTGCTGAGATAGTGAGGCCTTCCCCTGTGTTCTCCCCACCCAAAAAGAAGAAAAAAATGCTGAGCAAAAATGTTCCTTTTCCCTCGCTTCCCACCATTCCACTACGTCTCATCGCTGCAATCACTTTCTCTCCTTTTTCTCCTCCTTGCCCATTTACTGTTTAATAATTTATTCATGTATTCAGCCAATCAGTCAGTCAGCTGGTCAGTCAACATACATATTATAGGCACATAGTATCTATGGGTGGGAGCTATTAAAGGACGGAACTTTGGTTTTTATCTAGTCTAAGGAAGAGTTTTCTAATAGTTACTTTCACTCCCAAAAGGAATGCATTCTCCATCAGGATCCCCTGAGCTGGCAGCAGCCAGAGGATGCTCATGGATTCCTGCATCCTGCTGGGCTGGGCTGAGTCCCTGATTTTGTGGTTGAATAGAAATTCAATTCCATTAGAATCCAAGGAAGACACATGCTCCCTAAATTGGATTTTGCCCCTAACTCCCCAGTCGTAAGATGTCAGAGTGGCGCCGGACCTGGGCCTTCTCACCAGCATGCCATTGCTTGCCGCTTGTGCTGATGGGATGAGAAAAAGGCAATGTGAACCCCCTGCCTCCAGGCATGGGCAGGCCGGCCTGGGTACCATGCTCACCAGACACAGGAGGAGTCTGGCCTCGCATCTCTGTGATCAACCAGGGGAATAATAAGTCCTGACTTTATTAACCTTGCCGCCGATGAAGAAATCTCCACGGAGCCCACCCTCCTCTAGCTCAGCCTGCTCACAGTCAGTATCGATCCTGTCGGAGCCGCCCTGTACTCCGGCAGCATGGGCAATGTGTGTCAGAAAGAATTCTTACCACAGAGACCTGCCTATGGTGAGCAATGAAGTGATTTCTTCTTAAGCGTCAGGTATCAGAGGAGGAAAAAAAGGACATCCAAACAGGGTCTGCTAATGAAGGCGTGCGAGTCCCGGGGCGTTTGCTGGTATTAAAAAGACCTCAAGGCAGCCTGCTTCTGGGCTGAAAGCAGACCTTTGTCAAGGATTTCATGTTGGAAGGTTCAAAAGACCCCAGAGGGAGAGTGAGAACAAGAGGCAGGAAGAGGCGTGCACGGAGGGATGAAGGGAGGGAGGAGGCAGGACAGCCGTGCCTGGCTGCGATGTCACAGAGTCACAAACACGGCGCCAGCGGTTTGATCCCTGAAAAAGGCCTGTGGAGCATTGATGCAATGAAAGGCAGAAACTTCTGGATTTTTAAAAAAAGACGTGCTTTGTTCCTGCTGCTCTGCTCACCTGAAATGCCCTTTTCTGTCCATCCTTAGCCCATCTATTCTAGAAGGATCAGCTCCCCTCCCCCTCCTCCACGAAGCCTTCTTTGGTATCTGCAGTGAGTTATAGAATTACTTTACTTTTTTCAGGTCGACAGTAATTCTTTTCCATTACATTTTTAAAAAATTTTTAATTATACTAAAATACACAAGACATATATGTTACCATCTCAAACATTAAAAAAAATTTTTTTGGTGCCAAAACCTGGGATCAAACTAACCATCTTAATTAAACATTTTGTTTTGTCTTGTTTTGTTTTTTGTTAATCCAAATTTTTTTGGTGCCAAAACCTGGGATCGAACTAACCATCTTAATTAAACATTTTGTTTTGTCTTGTTTTATGTGTCCTCATCCCCCCCCCCTCCATTATCCATTTATTTTTAAAGAGAGTGGAAAGAAGGGAGAGAGACAGAGAAAAACATCAATGTGAGAGAAATACATCGATTGGTTGCCTCCTGCATGCACCCTGACCAGGGCCAGGGATGGAGCCTGCAACCCATTTAGGTGAGCAATTCAATAGTGTTGAACATATTCATATTGTCTCCAGAACTGTTTCATCTTGCAAAACTGAAACTCTATACGCTAAACATATTTAGGTGAGCAATTCAATAGTGTTGAATATATTCACATTGTCTCCAGAACTGTTTCATCTTGCAAAACTGAAACTCTATACCCATTAAACAATATCTCCCCATTTTACTGGCAACCACTGTTCTACTTCCTGTCTTGATAAACTTGACTACTTAGGTACCTCTTATAAGGGGAATCATTCTGTATTTGTCTTTTTTGTAATTGGCTTATTTCATTTAGAATAATGTCCTCGAGGTTCATGAACATTATAGCCTGTGTCAGAATTTTCTTCCTATTTAAGGAATAGTAATTTGATTTGATTTTTTAACTAGAGGCCCGGTGCACGAAATTCATGTCCCTAGGCCTGGCCATGCGATGAGGGCCATCTTCCCCAGCTGCCTGCAGCCGGCCCCACCCCCCGCCGCCACCCACCCCCAGTTCCCCATTTGCCATCAGGTGATTGGTGCCTGACGACCAAGGGAAGGGACCAAGAGGTGGTCAGTGCGCCTCACAGTGAGTGGTCCAGTGGTCGTTCTGCTATTAGGGTCAATTTGCATACTACCCTTTTATGATATGGGATGGCATTTATAACATCCTGCCTTATTTTTAAGGCGATGTGCACATTACATTTCCCCCATAGAATTCTCGATCTTTGAAGGCAGAGTCTGAGTGTCTCTTCACTGAATCCCATTGCACCTATCAGCCCAGTGCTTGGCGGAGGGTTGTGTTCACTGAATACCAAAGGACAAATGGGAAGATCAAAGGACAAATGCTGCTATTTTGTCTTGAGTGGGTTTTTCTAGACCTCCCTGTCCCTCTATACTCACTCTGCCAGAAGACTCAGCAGCAGCTTAAACCAGCCCATGGCATCGAGTTCAGGCCAGCAGAAAAGGCTGGGCATCAACAGTTTTGGGTTCATCTTCTTACCCCACAGGCCTGAATCAGTCCTGTATCTCTTCCTGGCTTGAGCCTTCTGCTTCCGTTGGGAGTCATCTTCTTTGGGACAGGAAAGTGGACCCAATCTTAAAAGAACAGAAACCCAGGATGGAAAGAGTAAGGAGAGAGGGAGATGGTTCACATAAGAATGGAAGCTGATCTCTCGATTTGGCTTTCCCATCTTGTTAGGTTTCTGGTGTGTCATCACTTTTAATCTTCCATAAAGGTGGGGTGGTAATGGGGGGCAGGGGACTGTGCTTAGTTAATGTTACCTATTTTATTATTCCTTTTAATTGGAGTAAGCATCTCCCCAAGTTGGCGCTATAGAAGATTTGCTTATTTTGCAGCGCAGGAACAATAAGGGAAGCCTTGCTAAAATTTGATTTAGAAACTCAGGAATTAAATAAACTTCAAGCTTGGTCTGTAATCGCTGTTTTTGGAGTAGAGCCCAGCCTTTCCCTTTGTTCTTCCACAGTCATTTGTAAGAGAGGATCATGGAATGGACATAGGCATTGAGTCAAGCATTCCTGTGGTTTTGCTAGTGATGTGACCTGGGCCAGGCCGTTCACCTCACTGAACCTCAGTTTCCTCATCTGTAAAATGGGGGAAATACCCGCTACCTCACCAGGCTTTCCTGAGGATTCAGTAAGATCATGAATATTAAGTGCTCAGTCTGACACACTGTAATTGAATTCTCTTGTCCTCCTGAGGTGACCTGATGTCCCTCTACTCAAGGCCCGTTGGTACCATTTGGGTCCAGGACCCCCCATCAGCCACATCCACTGCACTGGCTCTGTGTCTTCCTCAGCAGCCAGCAACCCCCATGGAAAGTCTATGGCACTTCATCTTTTGGGGGTCCCTGGACTGATTGAAGAATAGCATTTTGGTGTGGAATAGGGCTCTTTGGGGTCCGACAGAATCTTGTTGGAAGATGGAATTTGCAAACCCACAAGAGAATTCATAGAAGAACAAACCACCGTCGTTAGATTTTTTTCCCCAAACGCTTTACTTCCAGCTGGGCAGAGGGCTCTGCGCCTGTGCATGCTGTTGAAGCTATTGGGCCTTTCCTACAGAGGAGCCTTCACTTTGTGACTCCTATCACCTTTATTGGAGAAGCCTAATCCTAGGGGTCAGCACACCGGTAAGTGCTCAGCCAGCCCAGGACAAGCAGAGATATGAGAACGGTTCCTGCAGTTCTGCCCCGCCTTGCACGGCTTCCCCTGAAGTGTAATTGGCTTGTGCAGGGTATTGCCACTGCTCATCAGTCACATGCGACAGGCTCTCCATGGGCCTTTGCAGGGAGGCAGGGGATGCAGATGTGCGGGCTCCCTCGTGGTCAGTCCTGAGGGACCATGGTATCCCTTCCGATCACAGTACCTGCTGGCAAGTCAGTGAGACCTTTGACACATTGCCTGAGTCTCAAGAGTCTGAGGAATGATTATCTTTAGCTAATATTAAAAACAAGCAAACAAACTAATCAAACAGAACCTTGAGACATTCTTCTCTGTTTACCTAATATTACATTTTGTTGTTGTTGTGGTGGTGTGTGTGTGTGTGTGTGTGTGTGTGTGTGTGTAAACTCATAAACGCAGAGGAAGCAACTGCTTGAAAGTTAGCTCCAATCCACTGAACTTTATACCTCAATTCCTGGTTGACCCTAAGATTCAGAAAGAACTGACAGAAGGTGAATCAGGGTCCAAAGACAACCTCTCCCTGTGGCAGGAGAACCTGCTCTCGGGGTGATCTTGGGCGGTTCGCCTCCTCTCTGTGAACCTGTCCCCTGGCACGTTAGGCCAGAAGGCTGGGCGGGTCACCCCTAAGAATGCTCTACTTCTGACTGTGGTGTGATGGGGCTTTGTGATTATTTCTAGAGCTGGACCATGAGCAGGGCACCCTGCCCTTCTTTGTGGCGTTTCCCTCTGCTCCCGTGGGCTCCCCGGTCCCACTGCCTCTTCTTGCTGCAGTGCTGGTTCCTCTGAAGCAGGGTTTCACACAGGAGCGCTCTGTGGGGCCAAGGCCAAGGCCAAGGCCGGTGCAGCAGCTGTTCAGTAAAGGAAAAACTCGTTGGGCTTCCCGGATCAGTCTTCACAAGCCAGGAGTTTCCTTTCAGGAGCGCCATGGACTGGTCTCTGAACATCCACAACAGCCCACGCCACACCCGCTGGAAGTTGAGGGCAGGGGAAGGACAGTGTCTCACCGAGCCATTTCCTTCCTTCCAGGGCCTGGGTGCAGGGCTGGAGACCACCCTGTGAGCAGGCTCCGTCTCACAGAGGTGGAAAATCAGCGAATGCAAGAATCGAGGCTCCATCTTAAGTTCATCACAGAGGAGACATTAATAAATCCCACAAGCATTTATTAGAGTGAAAGGGGCCTCAGTAGATCATCCGAGTTGGCTTCGAGGCCGTTTATCAAGCAGAGAAGAAAAATAATGTGCTTAGTCACACAGCTAGGGAATGCGCTTGCCTCGCACTCTGCATCGAGACACTTTTCTCTGTGGGACTGACTCAGAGCCCTTTGAAAAGAGGTTCAAGGACGTGTAAGTTGGAGACAATCATGTACTCTGCCTTCCCTCTGCTTTCCAAAGGGTGCTCTTTGACCCAGATACCAGCATCGAAGGGCCAGGTGGCAATACCCTTCCTTGTACCTTATCAAAGTCTCTTCAGCCCGGTTTATCAGAGCTGACTCACGCCCTGGAGCCCTCTGCACGGACCTGGGCGGGGATTGCAGGGCCCAGAGGGGCTGCCTTCTCTTACCCCATCGAGCAAGGACCTCTTAACCCGCCATCGTCTCCATCTCCCCCAGCCGGAGGCTCAGCCACCTTTGGGGAGCTTGACCCAGAAACTGCTCCTGGCCTTTCCCACACGGGGCACCTGGGAGGCAGGGCTGGTGAGTGCTGAGTGCGGGAGAGAAGGCAAGTGCTCTGCCATGTGAGCCAGATGGCGGACCCCCCTGGCGACAGGCAGGTGCTCCAGAAAGGCTTCCTTTCCGGCTAGAAGGACTAGCGACTCCCACCTTCGAGAAATACATCTTTGAGAGGAAGATAAATGATCACCAGGCTCATGTAGCCCAAAGCCTTTAATTTTCATAGTATTTTTTCCATCATCACGGCCTTTGGGCAGATGGAGGAACAGCAGGCCAGGAGAAAGCTACAGTGCGTTCTGCCCCCCAGCCAGGCAGGGGCAGGGCAGGGTGCAGGCACTGTGCCTGAACACAGCTAATGGGTGTTCCTCCCTCCCTCCCTCCCTCCCTCCCTCCCTCCCTCCCTCCCTCCCTCCCTCCCTCCCAGTTGAGCAGACACTGTGCAGGGTTAGGGGAATCCATGGGAGCAAAGACAAGGCCTGGCCCTGACCTCCTGACCCTCCCAGCCCAGTGCCAGGAGAGCCATCGTACAAGTGAGGAACGCTGCCAGGGGAGGTTCACAGGCCTTAGGGGGGAAGTTTCTGGTCTGAAAGGCCGGACAGGTATTTCCGAGGAGTGGGAGCATGGTGGGGGGGGGGGGGGAGGCACAGGCAATGACAGGATGAGGAAACTGCAGGGACACAGGGCGGAGGGGGCCGAGGCGGGGTCAGGACTGGAGGGAAGGAGGCCGTGCAGAGCATCTGAGCTGCGCCCACCCCTTCAGGGGCTTGTCTCTGTGCTGGGGGTGATGAGAAGCCCCTGAAGGGAGTGGAGCAGCGAGGGCCATTCAGGGAGCACTGGAGAGATATTGGGGCACCCAGCCCGGTGAAAGCAATGGGCCCGAGGCCCCTCTGCCCTCCCTGTCAAGCAGTGTTGAGGGGCCACCCCCAGGCTCAGCCACAAGCAGGGAAGTGGTGGAGGGACAGAGGAAATGGTGGAGCAGGAGGCAGGGCAGGGACAGGGTGGGCGTGGGCCTTCAGCATCACCTCCTCCACCCTGTCTGAGTGAAGCCCAGGTCCCTCCGATCTGCCTTCTCTGGATGCTCCCCCACCCCCACCCCCCGCCCTCTGAACACTCCAGCGGGAGGCTTCCGTGTGCCGCCTCTGCCCTGGTTACACCCCAGGTGCTGTGAGTCACCCACCTGCGTGGTGAGTCCAGGCAAGAGGTGAGAACGTGAGTGCTGAGGAGGCGGGACAGGCAGGTGGGCTCAGGGCAGGCACCCAGCTCTGGGGGGGGAGCAGTGCCGCCCCCACAGCCCCTCCCCTAAGGAGCCTCTTCAGAGAAATCCATTGGTCCCATCCCCTGCAGGAGGCCTCTTCCCCCCCCCCGTTTCTCTCTCCCTACTTCTTCTCCCCCACTCTCCCTCTCCCTCAGCTGGCTGTCAGCAGACTGCCACCATCACCATGGTGACGCTTGCTCCTGCCTGCAGCTCCACCATCAGCAGGAGTGAGAGCAGGGGGAGGGCGGCTGGTCTCATTAGTCTTCCTATTGAACCAGGTTCTTTTAAAATCAGCTCATGGCTGCACACTGTGGATGCAAGGCCGAGCCGCTTACCTGGAGGGCTCACCTCAAACAGACAAGATGAGAACAACTAGACAGAACACATACACCGAGGGAGCTTGTGCGTTCCATGAACAGATGCACGGCGGCCTCCCTTCTAAGCACTGGCGTGTAACAGTGTGTTGGACATGACTGATTACCCAAGACTGGAGGCCCACCCACTGGGTAACTTGAGGTAGACTTGTAAGTCTTTGGTTGTTAGAGGCAATTTGGGGCCAAAACTGACCAGGATTGAATCCTAACCCTGCCACTCATCAAACGGATGAACCCGGACAAGCGATTGAACCTTGCTGGGTCTCGGTTTCCTCATCTGTAAAATGGGGATAATAACACCTACCTTGTAGGTTGTGGTGAAGATTGAAGATAACTTATGCACAATTTTGGCACATAGTAGGTGCTAAAAATGGTTATTGTTGGTTTTGCTCTTGTTATCATTACAGAGTTCCGAGCCTTTGAGATGTTCCACACTTGTTTGTTGATTTGAGCACAAAAGGCAGCTTTCCTAGCACTGACTTAAAGGCTGCTAGGCCCTCAAGTTTCAAGATGGCAGGTAGAGCAACCCCCCCCCCCCAAAAAAAGTTTCTTAAAGCTGGGAGCCTGAGCCACAGTATATTTATAATAGCTAAGATCTGGAAACAGTCCAAGTACCCATCAGTAGATGAGTGGGTAAAAAAGCTATGGCACATTTACAGCATGGAATACTATGCAGCTGTAAAAAAAAGAAGGGCCTCTTACCCTTTGAGACAGCATGGAGGGACCTGGAGAATATTATGCTACTCTTGTGCATAATAAACCATGTGGAATAAACCAGTCAGAGAAAGACAAGTATCACATGATCTCACTCATATGTGGAATCTAATGAACAAAATAAACTGGTGAACAAAATAGGTCCAGAGACATAGAAGCATGGAACAGACTGTTGAATCTCAGAGGGAAGGTGGGGGTGGGTGGTGGGTGGGGAGGGATTAACCAAAGAACATATATCTATCTATCTATCTATGTATATAAAAGCCTAAGTGACCATCTGACCATCTGACCGGTAGCTATGACGTGCACTGACCACGAGGGGGCAGACGCTCAACACAGGAGCGGAAACCACAGGCATGGAAACATGGAACAGACTGATGAATCTCAGAGGGAAGGGGGAAGGGGGGAGGGCGGGAAAAGATTAACCAAAGATCTTATATGCATACTAGAGGCCCAGTGCATGGACTCATGCACTGGTGGGGTCCCTCAGCCTGGCCTGTGCCCTCCCGCAATCCAGGACCCCTCAGGGGATGTCGGAGACCGGTTTTGACCCGATCCCCTCATGAATCCGTGCACTGGGCCTCTAGAGTGTGTGTGTGTGTGTGTGTGTGTGTGTGTGTGTGTGTGTGTGTGTCTCCCATGGACACAAACAACAGTGTGGTGAAGGCCTGGGCCAAGGTGGAGGGGGGTCAATGGGGGGGGTGGGAGGGACATCTGTAATACTTTCAAAAAGCCCATGGTCGTCCTGGTCACCCTGGAATAAGTCCCATCCATGAACACAGAACTTCCAGTCAGCTCCCGAGGGCCTCATCCTTAAATGTTACCAGTCAAGGGTCGCCAGAGAGAAAGGCATCCAACATGGCAGAGAATAAAATAATCACACCGGAAAGCAAAAGGACCAGTGAAGGAAGCAGAAAGAATGAAGGAGCAGCAGAAACTGAAAAGAATTTTTTTTAAATATAGTTAGAGGCCAAAGAGAAGGTATTGTGTCCATAGGACATGATGGAAGAGGAACAAGTATAGCAAGGCAGAGTTCCTGGAAATAAAAAAAATATTAAGTGAAAACTTCAAAAATTCTGTAGGGAATTTTATAGTTAAGGAAACTTCCCTGAAAGTAAACAAAGAGAAAGACAATAGGATGGAAAAAAGAATACGAAAATGAGAGGAGTAATCCAGGAGGTTCAGCACCCAATGAATCGTGTTAGAAGGAGAGAACAGAGAAAAATAATGGCAAGGAAAGTATCGAAGAAATAATACAAGAAGTTGTCCTAGAACTGAAGGACACAAGTCTTTTGTTTTGTTTTTTTTGTTTGTTAATTCTCACCCGAGGATATTTTTCCATTGATTTTTAGAGAGAGTGGAAGAGAGAGGGAAAGACAGAGAGAAACATCGATGTGAGAAAAACACATCGATTGGTTGCCTCCTGCATGAGCTCTGACCAGGGCCTGGGCCGGGGAGAAGCCTGCAACCCAGGTAGGGGCCCTTGAGGATATAAAGAAACTGTGAGACTGGTTACCCTGGGGAGTGAGACCTGGTAGCCAGAGCATAGGTGTGAGAGGCAGACCGTCACTGTATAGTCTTGCACCATTTGAATTTTCTATTTCTCTCTTTAAATTTTAATTCACTGGCATGCAGTGCATTCACAATGTTGTGCAACCAACACCTCTATCTAGTTTCAAAACATTTCCCCCAAAAGAAACCCTTTACCTATTAAAAAGTTGCCCCTAGTTCCTCCTCCCCTCACCCTCAAGCCCCTGGCAGCCACCTATCTGCTTCCCTTCTCTATGGATTTACCAATCCTGAATATTTCATATAAATGGAATCATACAATATGCGATCGTTGGTGTCTGGCTTCTTTCACTTAGCATAATGTTTTCAAGGTTCATCCATGGTGTAGCATGTATCAGTACTTCCTTTCTTTCTTTTTTTAAATATATTTTATTGATTTTTTACAGAGAGGAAGGGAGAGGGATAGAGAGTCAGAAACATCAATGGGAGAGAAACATTGATCAGCTGCCACCTGCACACTCCCCACTTGGGATGTGCCCGCAACCAAGGTACATGCCCTTGACCGGAATCGAGCCCGGGACTCTTCAGTCTGCAGGCCGACGCTCTATCCACTGAGCCAAACCAGCCAGGGCAGTACTTCCTTTCTACGGATGAAAAATATTCTGTGTTATATATATATACCACCTTGTGTTTATCCATTCATTCTTTGATGAACATTTGGGTTGTTCCAACCTCCTGGCTGTTGTGATTAGTGCCGCTATGAACATGCATGGACATGCATTTGTTTGAGTACCAGTTTCAATTACTTGGGGTACAGACCTAGGAGTAGAATTGCTGGGTCCTATAGTCATTTCATGTTTAAATGTTAGAAAATGCTGAGTCATTTTCCACAGTGGCTGCTCCATTTTACATTCCCATCAACAGGACACAAAGGTTCCATTTTCTCCATATCCTCGCCAACACTTGTTATTTTCCTTTTTTTTTTTAACTAATACCCATCCAAATGGATGGGAGATGGTATCTCATTATGATTTTGATTTCCTAATGTTTAATGACATTAAGCATGTTTATAAGTGCGTATGTTCATTTATTTCTTTTCTTTGAAGAAATGTTGATTCAAGCTCTTTAAGGTCCATTTTTTTTATTGGACTGTTTGTCTTTTTGTTGTTAGAGGTCTTCATATGATCTGCATACTAGATCCAAAGCACCACTTGAATTTTAATTCATGTAAATATATTACCTCCTCAAAAGAGAAATACAATCAAAGCCACTGTGTGGATGACAGGCGAGGGGTAGGGGTGGAAGTAGGATGTCCCTGGTGGGCAGGGGAGATGGGGAGAGGTGGGCAAATGTGAATGAGAAAGACAGATGGGATATAGGTGTGGAGAGAAAAAATAAGGAATGAGCGACAGCTAGCCAGGTTTCTTTCTTGAATTTCTGGGTGGAGTGCTATCTCCCTAGGGGAGGGACAGGCTGGGGATGCGGTGTAGGAGGGAGGACATTGAGGGTTCGGTTTTGGACACAGAAAGTCTGAAGTGCCTGTGAGTCGGCCAAGTTGAGGGGCTGCAGAGGAGCAATGTCTATGTGCCTGGAGTTTAAACTTTCTGCACGATCCTCCCCCCCTTAAAATACTGCAATATCTGTTAAGGACAATGGCCATTTTCAGGTGAGAGAAGAGGCAGGAGCAGGCCCGGGAGGGGAGGAGCGAATGCCGAGGCGTGGTGGGCCGTGCCGGACTGGGGTGCCACGCAGGGTTCAAGCCGGGGGATGGCATGACATGATCTGCATCGTGAAAAGATCGCTTTGGTGCCAACATGAGAGTCAGCCCAGAGGGAGGTGAAACAGAGCCAGCTAGAAAGTGACTGCTGAAATACAGGAGCTGAGCAAACGGAGCGAGGTGGGAATGGAGACGAGGCTACAGCTCGAGGTGGCTGGGATGTGGGGGTGGGGAGGGGTGGATGAGCCAAGAATAACTCCCAGTCTTCTGGCTCGAGTGACTGCATGGGTGGTGGGGCCATTTCCCGAGAGCAAATGTAGGAGGAGGAGGGGGAGGCAAATCCTTAATTAACTGAAGCTCGACTCTCTTCCCAGAGACAGGACCGGCGTGGTGAGGAACACGCTCGCAGCCTGTCTGTCCCCACCCTGCACCGCGGCCCGGGGTTGGGCACCTCAGAAGGTCCTCATTCTATCCCCACCAACGCGGACTCTTCCCCCACATCAGACCCATCACCAAAGCCTAAAAGCCCTTCCATCAGACTATCTCGTGCCTGTCCTCGCCTTTCTGTTCTTAGTGGGGCCTACAATGGCTGCAGGTGACCAGGCCTCTCTGGGCCTCTGGGGGCCTGTCGTGGGCTTACAAGAGGCATCTTGATGCAGCAGAGGCTGCTGTGCAGCAAAGGCTACTGCCAACTGCTCCTGGTAACTATTCGTAGGAGCTTTCCTCCTAACAGCACGAAGACAAGCCCGCTGTCTCCTCTCACAGACAGTGCTGGCTGAGTCCCAGGTCAGAATTCAGCAGAAATTCCTCGGAACCTTTGGTACCGGAGAAGTCCTTTGGTAGGTGGCTGGCCACGTTCCCACAGCTGCCCACCCCAGCAAGAGCCTGACTACCGCACACAGAAGGCCTTGGCTCTGGGGAGGGCGGGGGGGTACCACCCTCTGGGGGTCATCACCAAGCCACACTGGACCTTACTTCCCATTTTGCAGTTAGGTATTGTGTGAGGGCTGCACCACGTTGGCCAGAGTTGCTCAGTGGTAGAGGGTTGGCCTGTGCCCCAAAGGGTCATGGGTTAAATTCCCAGTCAAGGGTACAAACCTGGGTTGCAGGTTCGATCCCCAGCCCCAATTGATGTCTGTCTGTCTGGATCTCTGTCTCTCTCCACCTCCCCCCCTTTCACTCTCTCTAAAAATCAATGGAAATATATCCTTGGGTGAGGATGAACAACAGAGCCCAGGTAGGAGAAGCGAGGTGTGAGAGTACACACCCACACGCTGTGTGGTCAGGTGAATTGTTCAGGAAGAGGAAGGAGAACTGGTTTGGGAGTTAGGAGTTATTGGGACCATTTCAAGTCCTGGCCGGGCCTTTTATGAGTTGTATAAACTATAGGAGGCTCATTCCACTTTTCTGGGTGCCCAGTTCATGGACTGTCAAATACTGAGTTTTACTAGATGATTCAGAGTCTTTCTTGTAAACAAACAACTTCCATAGTCTCCATGATCCAAGGCTGTGCTAAGACCACTGCATATTGCCTGCTGGATAGTTTTTGTGTATCTTGCATTAAGCTGAATATTTCTACTGTCCTGGATGGAGGCAACCTGGGGGT
>NW_005871433.1:618344-619320 GCF_000147115.1 Myotis lucifugus | reverse complement strand
CTGACTCATGGTTGTAATTTGTCAGGCTGACAGTTTTCGGGATTTTTCAGGCAAATGAAGCTTTTGTTGGATTTTTTTGGTAAAAAGCATGATATACTCACAAAATCAAAACCTTTGAGGGTGGGGGCGGGATCTATGAGCACAAAACTAAATAGGCTCTCTTATCAGATTGCTTGAGTGCATTTTGTGTGTGTGTGTGTGTGTGTGTGTGTGTGTGTGAGAGAGAGAGAGAGAGAGAGAGAGAGAGAGAGAGAGAGGAGCTGCTTTTTCTTCACCACCACCCACCCTCGGAGATGGGTGGCCGCTCAGCCCTCAGGGACAGTGCAGGGAGGTGAGGCAGGGAGAGGCTGGGAGGCATGGGCTCAGGTGTTCCACGCTCTTCCAGGGCCCAGTTTTCATCTCCCGCCTCCCAGAGCGTCCGGTGCTGTGTGGGGTACTTCCTGGGCCCTCCGAAGGCACTGGCACAGGAATAACAAGAAAAGGCTGGGTGCGTGACGAGTGTGCGTATTTGGGGCCACAGCAAGCGTTTGGAATAGCTGTGTGGCTCTGACCCCTGGGCTTATCCATCAGGGTCGCCTACAAGACTTGTTGAGCTTAGACCCCCCACCTCCCCCCAGAGTTGCAGCTCATGCCCTCAGGCCACAGGTAGGAACAGACATCCACTGGGCCTGCAGCCACTCCCCCCATTTCCTCGAGATTAAGCACCCATCTCTCTGTCACCCTCTCAACTTCCTTGACCACGATTGTTGGTGACTGTAGTCTGCAATCTGCAAGCAGAATATCCACAGGTGGAAGTGGGTATCCCTTTCCTCCCTGGGTGCTGGGGGTCGGGTTCTTACGATAGTTGAGAAAAAGAATTTTCTAAGACTCGTGTGGAGGATGAGTGATTTTTATTTGTGTGGAATTACATTCCTGGGTTTCAAAAGTGCCATGTCCTTAAACCAGCCCTGGAAGATGTGCAGCTGGGGATTCAGCA
>NW_005871433.1:604950-617485 GCF_000147115.1 Myotis lucifugus | reverse complement strand
AACAGAAATCTACTTTCTCAGAGCTCTGGAGGCTGAAAGTGCCGGATCAAGGTGTTGGTTGGTTTGGTTTCTCCCGAGGCCTCGCTCCTTGGCTTGCAGGCGGCCACCTCCTCCCTGTGTCCTCACGTGGCCTTTCCTCTGAGTACGCCTGTTCCTGGTGTCTCTGCCTTTTCTTATAAGGATATTCGTTAAATTGGATTAGGGCCCACTCACGAGGCGGGGAGCCCACACCCTCCCCAGCACACAGGCTTGGCAGCTTTGGCTCCTCCCAGATGACGGAGCCCCCAGTAAAGGTCTGAGGGGCAGAGTAAATCCCCCCTCACCCCAGGAATAGGGCTTTCGTTTTCTTTTAAACAGATTTTATTTTTCCATCATTTCCCTAACTGCCAGCAAGACACAAAGGCACAGTGGGGTTCCGTGGAGGTCACACGGTTTGTGGTGAGATGTTCCCTTATGTTTGATGGAGAAAGGACTGCAGCCACCCCTCTCCCCTCAGGCTCTTCCTGAGGCAGGCCTGGGAGGCGCAGGTATATTCCCTCCCTCCCCACTGTCTCAGCCTCCCTGGCTTCCAGACCCCATGGCCTCAGTCCCACAGCCCCGTCTAGGAAGGCCGTGCTCCGGCCTTAGACCCAGAAGAAGAAGAGCTTTGGGGCAACCACAAAAGCTGATCGATAACCCGTTAGGTACCTGAGTCCAGCTGAGCCCAGTCACAGAGCTCTTACATTGGGGAGGGCCGTGAGCTTGGAGAAGAAACCAATTTCCTTGGTCTCTTTTGTATTTTTCTCAATTTCTCCTGGTTTTCTCCTCCATGGTGGTGTTTGGGGAGGGGGAGATTTTATTTTGTAAAGATTTTATTTCCCATAATTTTAAGGAGGAAAGGAGTCTCCAGTGTTGGTTTCTTTTTTTCTCAAACCGATAAACTTGCCCTGCTTTTGACGCGAATCACCTTGAGGCCCTGGCCCAGGAGACTCGTGGTCCGTGGACATGTGTAGAAGCAGCGGCGATGGCTGGCACCGAGGAACGTCACGGGGACACACACTGTAACAGAGCCTTTTCTCTCTGGCCCGAGGCTGCTTCCCTTCCTGCAGGCAGGCCTCAGAGAAATCATCACTTCTGCTTCTCGGAAGGGAAAGGGAGTCCAGATTTTCCTTCCTAACTTATTCCTCGTTGTGATGAAGGCCTTTCTCTTCACCCAAGAAAATCTTGCCAGCTGCGACTTCAGCATCAACATCCATTTTCTTTATACCGTTTTCTGCCTCCCAGATTGGCCTTTCCTAGACGGATTTTGATTATTTTCTCTACCGTTATCATCAGAGAGAGAGGGAAAGGGGCATCCTGAGCAGGGCAGACCAGGGAGAGTGGGAGTGGCCAGGTGAAGCTGCAGGGAGGAGGTGGAACTTGGCTTGAGTGCTCAGAGGTCACGTTCTGCTGAAAAAGATCTTTTGGGACTCCCCTGACTTGGCACCTCTCTCTCCAAAGTTCATGTCTGCCCCTGGGCTCGTGCTGGGTTTTGGATGTGCTTCTGGTACCACCCTCCTCGAATGGCAGGACGGCTGTAAGGATTTGTTTACCCCACTCAGCCCTGGCCCAGGAGCTCCGGGACTGTGTCATTTGGCAGCCCCAGCCCCCAACTCAGCCCAAGGGCTCAGAATGGGAGCGGAATGAAACAGGAGTACCGTTCACGGCCAGGACTGGGCTCGCGCTGGGTTTTGGATGTGCTTCTGGTACCGCCGCTGCCCCACGCTGGCCTCCCTTTCCCACCGGGCGGGGTTGCACTTGCTCGTGGGGCCGTGGGAAGGCTGATGGGCGAGCAGGTCAGAAAGCCAGGCAGGACAGGGAGTTCTCCCTGAAGGTCCTCTGAGGGCGAGGCTGCATCTGGCCGTCAGGTGCATGGAGGGGTCCCAGAGACTCCACAGCCTTCCCTCCCGGGCCCGGGGACTTCCGGTCCACCTCGAAGGCCCTGGAGTTCTCATGAGCACAGAGCCCAGGGCAGCCAGGCAGCCTGGATGGGGAGCAACTCTGTGGGTGGCCAGCATTGAGTGACCTCCCCAGATCTGTGGGCTTGGGGCCGCCCGAGCCCGCGTTGTGAGCCTGCGGAGGGCAGGGAGGAGAGACAAAAGAGGCCAGTGGGACGCGTGGTGCCGGGCTGCTCCCCAGCCACCCAGGAGACACCCCGGGGCTGTCCACCAGGTGGCCCGGGCAGAGCCGGTGCGGGCCTCCCCCGTGCCACCTCTGTCACAGTTCTCTGACTTCGGCCTCTTCGTTCGTCAAGGGCCCTGCTAACCCCTCCCTCTCGGGACCCAGCGGGCCAGGCGAGGTAATGCCCACGCGGCCACCAGGCCCCGCGCACCAACCACCCCGGGGAGAACAGGACGGTGGGCGTCCTGCTGTGACTGCTTGCCACCCCCTTGCCGCAGCACCAGCTCTCACATGAGCCAGGCGCAGAGCATAGCAGCGCCCCGAAAATGACAGGAGTTCTAACCATGACTTGCATTTTTTAGAATTCTGTTTTTCTCTTGACCCAGTTAAAAAAAAACACGGAGGCTTGTTGCTCCTTTTCCTCTTGGGCCCAGGGGTGTGCTAGTTTGCCCGGCTGGGGGTGGGTTGTGTCCATCAGAAAGTGTGCAGGAGGGACCCTCGGAGCAGTCCTGGGAGGCAGTGCTAGGCCAAGGTCAGGGCGAAAGGCAGCCCCGGGCCTTGAGGGAAGGAGGCTGGTGCAGGGAGGGAGGGAGGGAGGGAGGCAGGCAGCAGATCTGCACAGACAGCCTCTCTCCTCCCCCCAACCCCCGGGCCTTCCTCACCAACACCAGCCATCTTGGAACCACCTGAGATGCTCTGAGAAACTGTTCATGTTGTTCTTTTCAACCTAACCTTCCAAGTGGAGGAGGCTGGGGATTATCACAGGGCTCATCTAATGGATTCTGCAGAGGCACGCCAGCAGCCCCCCCCCCCCCCCGGGTCTCCCCAGGAAAAGCCTCCCGGGTCTTTCTGTCCCCAGTGACCACAGGGATGTAGTTTTCGTGATCTACTGTTCCAAACGCGTTTCCCAGGCGTTATGTTGTTTAGCACCAGCCCTGCCCTCACCACAATCCCCCAGCTCCTTCGCAGCCCCAGTGACTCACGGAGCCACAGCACTGGGTGTGGTGGGCACGAACAAGCCACAGGAGTAGGCACCTCGGGCCTCAGCATGAACCACAGACGCGTGTGCACGGGCTGCCCGGTCACTCTTGCTGACATCTTGCACCCGCGCCACAGTTCGGCTTTAAAAAGCCGCTCTCACTTCCTCTCTGGCGGGGTGCTGTGCCCAGGCTGCCTCCTCCTGCAGCAGGTGATAACGGTGGACAGGATCCAGGTGCAGATGTGCAGGAGCAAGGAAACTGCAGGGCCCCCCAAGCACTGGGGGAGACCCAGACCTCGCCCCTTCTTACAGCTCCTCTTCTTCCCAGAAGCCGCTTCCCCCTGGTGTCTACCAGGTTGCTGACTGGAGCCTGCCCTTATCCTAATGACCAGCCATTCCATAGATGAGGACACTGACGCTTGGAGTGGTTTTCTAGCCCCAGCCACACGCCTCTTAAGGGGCACGGCTGGGGCTTGAGCCTGGAGCTGTCCAGGTTCCAGAGCTTGCATTGCCCCGTTCAGTGACAATGCATCCCTTCCGGGGGCAGGCGCAGGGCGGCCTGAGCCTCTATGGTGAGCAGGAACCTGAAGAGAGGTATTGTTTC
The DNA here is from genome assembly GCF_000147115.1 of Myotis lucifugus. Taxonomy (NCBI): domain Eukaryota; kingdom Metazoa; phylum Chordata; class Mammalia; order Chiroptera; family Vespertilionidae; genus Myotis; species Myotis lucifugus. Next base: position 613,763 of record NW_005871433.1, on the reverse strand, counting down.
TATTGTTCAAACCAGTCTGCTCGGACGGCCCCGCAGTTCAGCCCCAACAGGCTAAGTACATCCCAGCAACTGTTGGCTGAGCCAGCACTGTGGCGGTGATGTCACGGGCGCCAAGCAACATTCCCTGTTCTGTTTACACCCGAGTACAAATTGGATCCAGAGCCCCCAAGTCCTACAGAGGTAGGTAAGCCTTGCTAGTGCCAGGTTATAAATTGCATGCAGCCACAAAACGACTGAAAGGATTTCTGACTTTCAAAATATGATCCAGAGTCTCCAATAGATTCTGGATGTGGCTGGAGATGTGAAGAGGTGCTTCCTGGCCATCAAGGTAGGGCAGACAAGGTAGTATCTATAGTCTGAACAAACCGAATGCAGGAGTGTGTGTGTGTGTGTGTGTGTGTGTCTACTGCGGGAAGGCCGGGGAAGGCTGAGTAACTGGGAGGGTCTCTAGATGTCCCTCCCTAACTTCAGCTGTTCCAATTCCACTTTAATTTTCTATGTGCATATTGGAGGCCTTCTGCTAAAAGCAGCTTGAAACCCACTGCTGGGAGGGCATGGTGAGTTAAGGAGGAACTGTGAGCAGAAAGGTGAGGTAAGACCTGCATTTTAGGCATCTGGCTGTGCTTGCAGGGCAGAGCGTGGCTTGGAGGGAAGCGAGGGCGGAGGTGCTCAGTCAGGTGGCAGGTGACTGCAGCACTGCTGGCAGCCAGAACGAAGGCGAAGGCGGTGGAGAGGAGGGGCAGAGTAGAAATGTACTTTGGAGGTAAAATCAAGGGCTCAGTGGCTCCTGGCATATGAAGATCAGGAAAGGAGGTGCTTCTGTAATTCCTGCTTCCAGTCTGGAGGGCTGTGGTGGGTGTTGCGGAGCTGGAGTACACAAGCAGGGGCAGTGTCTAAGGAAGGTGGATGCACCAGGTAGGGCAGTTCCGTGGAACATTCCAAGCACAGACGGTGAACTGATAGCTGCCTTTTCAAAACCGGTGGAGAGCTCTGGGCTCTAGATATAAACTCTGTTTTCAACAAAAAATGTCGTGTAAAGTTACTTGAAGGCATGAGGTAACCAAGGGCAAGTATAGCTAGAAAAGGGCCCAGGAGTGTACTGTGGGAAAGCCAACATTAAGAAGGGGCAGAGATGCCCGGCTGGCGTGGCTCAGTGGTTGAGTGTCAACCCATGAACCAAGAGGTCCCCGGTTTGATTCCCAGTCAGGGCACATGCCCAGGTTGCAGGCTCAATCCCCAATAGGGGGCATGCAGGAGGCAGCTGATCAATGTTTCTGTCTCTCTTCTTCTCCCTTCCTCTCTCTCTAAAAATCAATAAAAACTTTTTTTTAAAAAGAGGGAGCAGAGAAATTAGAGCCAGGAAAAGAAACAGGTCAGAGGCCATGTGTTAGTGGGCAGCTGGACTTGCGAGTCTGAAGTCGAGAGAAAGTACGAGGTTCAGATTTGTGAGTCATCAGCACCTTGGATGTCATCGACATGATGGGAGAGGGTGGGAGTGAGAAGAGTGAGCCTTGTGGGGAGAAAGGGAGGTGGTGAAGGATCAGCGGAGCAGTGTGACACTGAGGACAGCGTAGGTTCAGGAGCTGGGTCAGTCATGGTACTTCTGGCTGCAGGTCATAGCATAACTGACTAAAATTGGCTTGGAGTTGGCACGATCTCACAAAAGGTCCAGAGGTAGGCAATTTCAGGGTTGGTTCAATGGCTGGAGCTGAGGGCAAGAATGCCGCTTTGGAGCTGGGCACCTGCACCAGCCCTGCCTTTGGGTGTCGCTCCAGCCCCCAGGCACGCAGGCCTGTTTGAGGTCGTGCAGCAGCAGCGGAGTGCATTTCTCTGATGACTTGCTTCTCCTCTGCACACAGAAGTGTCTGCCTGGCGGAGGTCGGAGAGGTGTTTAGGAGGCTGGGGCTGGCTCTAACAAGGGTTCATCTCCCCGGGGGAGCCGGCTGATGAAGATTGAGTCCCAGGCTCAGAATTCTGACCCCAGGACCTCACAGCAGAAGGCAGAGCCCAATCAGGAAAGCCATTGCCGCAAGTAGGGCACTGGCCTGGGCTTTGTCGTCGCCCGCTGAAGACATCCGCTGCTCCCGGCGCTTTGTGCCGGCTCCTGGCTGCGGCTCCATCAAGGAGACAGCCTCCGTCTGATCTCCTCCTTTGCAGGAGCCCGGGGAGAACAAGGCGGCAGCCTCATTTGTCTGTCTGAGATGGAGGCTCTCAGAGCCAGGCAGCTTGGAAAAATGGTGACAAAAGAGGCTGGCCAGCAATTAGGTAATGCCCGCCTGCCTGCAGGGCAGCCCCACATGGAACCTGTCCCGAGTTCACTGGGGCGTCCAGGGGAGAGCAGACGCGTGGATTCTGTAAATGGAGGTGCACAGCCTCGCATCCGAGGAACGACCAGGGTCTGTTGGGAAGGAGGGACCCTGTTACATAGCCCATGACCTAACGTTGCTGAGCCTCACCTATACAGTGGGGAGGAGAATGGCTCTGTCAGCAATGCCTGGCTCCTTCCTTGTCTAGTGTGACTTCAGGCCAGCAGCTTGCTCGGAGGAGCTAACGCCCGGCAAGCAGCCCCCAGGCGCAGGCTGGGTGTGAGGACCTGCCATGGCCCTCCTCCTCCCTCCTCCTCCGCAGGTCCTGGGAGCCGGAGGCCGCGCTCAGAGCTGTGTGGAGCCCCCTCCTTGGCTATAGGACCCTCTGGAGATGGCAATGGCTCCTCCCACACGACTGCCAATTCTTCCCCTTGCTTTCCTCCCAGCTTCTCTGTCATGGACAAACAACATCCTTTGCTTATTCACTTCTCTGCATTTTCTCCCAGGCTAGTCCTCTTATTAAAATAAAAAATCTCCACTCAAGGCCCAGTTCTTCCTTCCTGCAAATTTCACTGCAACACGCTCGCCCTCAGGAGAGCCCTGGGCCCAATAAAGCCCCAGGGCCTCTCCTCCAAAGAGCTGGATCTCTCTCTACAGCCAGGTACTTTTTTGGGTGTTTGTTTGCCTTTTTTTTTTTTTTTTTTAAAGTCTATGCAAGCCTGTGTTTCTATGTGGGGTATGGGGAAGCCTGAAAGTACTTTGGTCCTGGGTTCAAGTTATGACTTCACAAAGTACTAGCGGTGCGACTGTGGGCAAATCACTTAACCTCTCTGAACCTCAATTCCCTCATCAAATAATTGTTTATATAAATGTTTCTCCCATGTGTTGTCTCAGCAGCGTCTCAGAACAGCCCTATAAGGAATGGTTAGAAAGTCTATCTGACAGATGAAGAAACAAAGGCTTTGACAAGTTCCCTTAACGGTGTCTCTGAGACACACAGCTGGTGACAGAACCTTGACTTGACTCTCAATTCCCTACTCTTCCTACAGGATCAGGGGTGGTGGGGATATCTTTCCGGCTACTTCTCAGAGCTGTTGTGAAGGTCAAAGGACTTCACCCATTTGTTTATTTCACAGACATTTGTTGAGGGCCATGGAGTGCCAGCCTTGGTTTTCTGGAATGAAGGGTTCTATAAGCTGTAAGGAGCTGGGCAGATGCAAACAAGAGTGGGGTCCAGGGTGTGGTCCCACCCCCCTAGGGGAGTCTGCCCAGCCGCCTTGCAGAAGAGCTTAGCACTTAGCAGAACACCTGGCCCAGCCCACCCCCTAGTCCTCGAGGAGCCATTCCCTGCCCTCTCCGGACATCCCTTCCTAGGCCCTCTCACCACACGCTGTCTGGGAGGTACCATCCACCCCATTTTACAGAGAGAAGAATGCAGGTCCCCAAGGGCAGTGGGGCTCAGTCCTTGGCTGCATGTTAGAATTACTGGGAATCTTTAAGAGCCCAATGCCCAGGCCAAATCCCAGACCATGAAATGAGGAACTGAGGCCGGGCCCGGGCAGCAGCGGTCATGCTAACGCTGCTGGCCAAGGGCAAGGGCAGCCGGGAGGAGGGCCGCTGTCTTGGTGGCCGGCGCCCGCCGTGGATGCTGATGCCCAGGAGTTGTCCAGGTCCTTGGTTCTCATTGGGGTGGACTGGGGCTCCCTCCCGACCAGCCCTGGCCCTTTCTAGCTGGGTGCCCTTGGGTGTGGTAGGAGTGGCGGTGGCCTGTGGGTCAAGTGACTGGCACCTGTCACAGGCTTCATGGTTACTCCCTTTCTCTTTCCCTGGCTACTGCCCAAATCTGGGTCCGTTTTCTCTTTCTTCACATCTCCTCCAGGGGAAGTGAAACTCGGATCAGTTCCCCCTCTCCCTGGCAGCGCGGCCCAGAGGCTGGAGGGACCGTGGGAATCGGAGGGAGAAGCTTTGAGGGGCAGCTGGGTCTGGCACTGGCGGTTCCTTCTCCTCGTTTGGCCAAATCTGGGGATGGAGATTAAGCGCAAAGAAACAGTCTGCTCTGGGCTGCGCGTGTCCCCCCAGCTCCTGAGGGCTGGGGCTTCCTTACAGGGGACAATGGTCCTCCTTCTCTGTCTGTGGAGGGAGGTCTGAGACGCAAGGATTAGGGCTCCCTGGAGGGCCAGCTGGCCAGCAGGCAGCCAGAAACACCAGCTTCCCCAGGTATTTGTGGGCCAAAGGCAGTTACTGAGGGTGGAGCCCAGCATGGTGCCTGGAGCGCTAGGAGCTACGTCAACCCCTGCCTCTGCCTTGAAATAGTAATCCTTGTGCTTTTCTTCTGTTCCTCCTGCCCCCAACCCAGCTCTTCCTGCAGGACTTCTCCCCAAATCCGTGCTGCCTCAGGAAGTCCAGGGTTGGTTTGTTTAATATATTCTTACTGATTTCAGAGAGGAAGGGAGAGGGAGAGACAGAAACATCAATGATGAGAGAATCATTGACCAGCTGCCTCCTGGTGCCCCCCACTGGGGATCCAGTGCGCAACCCGGGCATGTGCCCTTGACTGGAATCGAACCCGTGACCCTTCAGTCCGAAGGCCGATGCTCTATCCACTGAGCCAAACCAGCTAGGGCAAGTCCAGGGTTTTAAAATGTTCAAAACAGGCCTTTACGAATTGTCTCAGTGAGTTCAGGCTGCCATAACAAAATGCCTCAGACTGCGTGGCTTAAACAACAGGAATTTATTTTCTTACAGTTCCGGGGGCAGGAAGCCCAATATCAAGATGCCGGCAGGATTGGTGTCTGGTGAGAACCCTCTTCCTGGCTTGCAGATGGCCACATTCTTGCTATGTCCTCACAGGGGGAAGGGAGGGAGGGAGGGAGGGCGGGCACTCTGTGGTCTCTTATAAGGACACTAATCCCATCTAACCCTAAATACACCTCCAAATAAAATCGCATCATGGTTTAGAGCAGTGGTTCTCAACCTGTGGGTTGCGACCCCTTTGGCGGTCGAACGACCCTTTCACAGGGGTCGCCTAAGACCATCCTGCATATCAGATATTTACATGACGATTCATAACAGTAGCAACATGACAGTTATGAAGTAGCAACGAAAATAATTTTATGGTTGGGTCACAACATGAGGAACTGTATTTAAAGGGCCAGAAGGTTGAGAACCACTGGTTTAGAGCGTCAAGGTGTGAATTTTGAGGGACCCAATTCAGTCCATAGCATTCCATCCTGCCTCCCAAATTCATGTCCTTCTCCCATGCAAAACATATTCATTCCATCCCAACAGCCTTAACTCATTCCAGCATCAGCTCCAAAGTCCAGCCTCATCTAAACATCATCTAACTCGGGGATGGTGAAACTGGAGCTATAACTCCTCCTGAGGCAAATTCCTGTCCTGCTGTGAACCTGTGGAACCAGGTAAGCACATGCTTCCAAAACACATGGTGGGACAGGCACAGGGCAGGCATTTCTGGTCCAAAGGGAGAAACGGGAAAGAAGGAAGGGGTGATGGGTCCGAAGAAAGTCCAAAAGTTAGCAAGGCAAATCCCACCAGGTCACCAGGCTCAGACTAATCCTCTTCGGTTCAGGGCTCTGCCTTCCAGACCCACGGGGGCAGTGGTCCCACCTCTGAAGCTCTTCCAAGTGGGGGTGGGGGGCTCCCTCAAGGCTACCGAGGGGGTGGCCTGATCATCTCTGAACAGCCTTCAGGGTCCTTCTTCCCTTTCCTTGAAGAACAGTGTTCATTTCCTAAGGAATGGCTCTTTGGGCTGGCCCTGTAGCACCTCAGAAGTCCAACAGGCTTCCTTCATTCTGTCCTCTCTCTCGTCTCCTTCAGTTCCTCCTGGCAGCACCTTTGCTGGTATGAGCCCTTCTCTATTCCTGGCTTCCACTGAGAGGACTGATTGGATCTCTGGTCACACCCAAGATCTCTGTATGAAATGGGTGTTCAGCCACACCCTTATGTTCTATCAGAACAAACTTTCTCTTTTTTTATTTTTTGCAATATGGCAGACTTCTCCAAGTTCTGGTTCCTTTTTGCTTAACAGGTCTTTCTTCCATTCATCTCTTCCTTTTGCATTTCACTCTAAGGATTCCGGAGAAACCAGGCTGCTCCTTCAATACTTTGCTTAGAAATCTCCTCAGCTAAATATCCAATTTCATGGCTCAAAAACTGTACCTTCCACAAAATACTAGAACACAGTTCAGCCAGGTTCTTTGCTATTTTCCACAAGGATCGCCTTTTCTGTAGTTTCCAATAACATGCTTGGCATTTACATCTGAATCCCCTTTAACACCTGTATTTCTAGCATGCACCGAACCTCAGTGTAAGAAGAGCGGCCCCACATGCGGGGACAGTGCCAGGCTGCCATGCGGGAGGCCGGTCAGCACCTGGAAGCTGTGCCTGCAAACCATTCTCCCTGCATTCAGACGGCACTGGGTGGGGAGCCACATCAGGGTGCGTCCCTCACTCCGGATGGGCCTCTGCTGACGGCTGCCTGCAGGTCACCAGGGGATCAGATGCGTGTTTGTACTCAGTTTTCCAAAGCCCCTCTAACTGGTCCCATATAAACACCAGTTTTCAAAGGTCCAGAAGAGCCAGAACGTCTCCAATGGAAGGGAGCCTTTGCACCCAGAGGCGGGCTGATAGGGGGAAAGAATCCCACCATCCCAGCATTGGTGGGTCAGGAGAGTAGAGAGCCCCTTTCCTTCTTATGGGATGCATGTGACTGGCAGCACAGGGAGGAAGTTTGGTACCCAGGCCTGGCAGACTGCAGTGTTTAAGTTCTGGCTTTGCCTCTTCCTAGCAGAGTGATCCTGGGTTAAGTTTCTCAATATCTCTGTTTCAGTTGTCTCCCCTGAGAGATGGGAGATGAAAATAATTCCCATCTCATGGGGTGACGGTAAGAATTAAATGAATTGATTCAAGTAAAATGTTTATACTAGTTCCTGGCACACAGTAACTCCTCAAAAAAAAAAAAAATGTTAGCCATTAGGGTGCACTCATGAGAACGTGCCTGGCTAGTATCTGACAGCCAATCAGGAGTGAGGAGGCAATGAAGAGGCGTGGTCAAGAGCAGGGGCTGCTGGGGGAACAGGTGTGGCGTGAGATGGGGTGACCTTGGTACTTAGTCTCTCTGAGCCTCAGTTTCCTCAAGTGGGAATAACACAAGCAAATCTCTTCTTATAATATCTGGTGGTAGGAAGTATAACATAAATCGTTACAACAACATTTTTTAGATCAGAAAACTGAGGCCCAAAGACCTTAGAAACCTTCCTTAGGTTACCAGCTAGTGCGTGTGAAAGCTGAGATTTGAGTCAAGCCCGTTTGCCTTCAGAGTCATGAGTCCACACTTCAAACAAATTGTCGAAAATATAATGTATTCATCCTTTTTATTTTTCCATTCGGGGCTATGAACACGATTAAGATCACATTTGCCAAGCAAGGGGGGGAAATTGCTCCTAAACCTAATCTTCAGTGAATTTCTTTCTCTATCCTCCTTTGATAAACTAGCAACCTTTAAAGTAGAGCTTATATAAAAAGCCATTCGAGCCGCCATCTACCTAGACATAACAGACTCTTCTGGGGGTGCATGTCCGTTGGTGGCTGATTAGGCTAAAGCTACAATATGTCCAAATCCATAGACTGGAATGACATCCCTAAAATCAAGAGGAAACAAACAGTGGCCGCTGATGCAGCTCTCAGGAGGCAAACACTACCACAAACGTAGGAACTCCTGCGTGATGTTGTGGCCGCGCTCATACATTACACAGGCTCGGGGGCCTGGGGTCCCTGGACGGACAGCCACCTCTGCCAACTGCTCTTTGCGGCTCCGAGGGCAACCCCAACTTATATTCACTGAGCAGCACCCACTATGGCTCACACGTATGTTCACGGGAACCTCTACAAAAGCAGTGACTCTCCAAGGGACGTCTACCAAACCACCTGCTTACAAAACACATGGGGCACTTGCTAACATGCAGATCCCACAGCTCTACCCCCCATCCCCGGCGCACAGGCCTCCCCAGGACCCCCAGCCAGCACACTCAGGCCACACCCCACTCCCCAGGCCCGTGTGGGCCGTGGAGCAGCCGGGGATGGCCCTCCCTGGACCATCGCTACACATCTGCCGCGATCATGAGCCCCTGGAAGGTGGCCTCCTCGGGGCCAGCGGCTGCTGGGGCGGAGGGCGCTAGGGGTGACCTTGGCGATGTACTGCACGGGGTGAGTAACAGGCTTTGTACCAGAGGAGCCCCGCTTCCTGGCCTCGGTCCCTGCAATCCCATTAGACAGGGCGGCTTCGGGGAGGGGGCGCATTCTTCCGGATGGGGGGGGGGCGGGGGCACGTGGCCACACGCCTGGCGGGGGAGCCGTGACTCAGCTTCGGAAGGCGGCGCCCAGGCCTGGGCTCTGCGGGGCAGGAACAAAGGACCGACCCTCCCGGGCCACGGCGCACCTGCCCGCCTTCGCCCCCTCCCTCCCCTCCCTCCCCTCCCCTTCCTTCCC